>NW_024081240.1:1102321-1112873 GCF_003009895.1 Hyaena hyaena | reverse complement strand
ACAGTGTGGAGGTTCCTCAGGAAACTAACAACAGAACTCCCTTAGGACCCAGCAATAGCACTGCTAGGAATTTACCCAAGGGATACAGAAATGCTGATGCATAGGAGCACATGTACCCCAATGTTCATAGCAGCACTCTCCACAATAGCTAAAACATGGAAAGAGCCTAAATGTCCATCAACGGAAGAAAGGATCAAGAAGATGTGGTTTATCTATACCATGGAATACTACATGGCAATGAGAAAGAATGAAATCTGGCCATGTGTAGCAACATGGATGGATCTTGAGGGTGTTGCCTTGAGCGAAATAAGTCAGGCAGAGAAGGACAGATACCATATGTTTGCACGTATAGGAGGATTAGGAGGAACCTAACTGAGGACCATGGGGGAGAAGAAGGGAGGAAATGGTGGGGGAAAGGGAGAGAGACAAACCATGAGAGGCTCTTGAATGCTGAGAACAAACTGAGGACTGATGGATGTGGGGGGAGGCGGGAGGGCACCTGTGTGGCTCAGTAGTTCAAGCCTCTGACTTTCCGTCAGGCGATGATCTCTTAGTTGGTGGGTTTGAGCCCCATATCAGGCTCTGTGCTGACAGTTCAGAGCCTGGAGCCCACTTCGGATTCTGTTTCTTCCTCTTTCTCCGCCTCTCTTCCACTTGCATTCTATCTCTCAAAAATAAAAATGAAAAGAAAAAAACCATTAAAAAGATAACAAAGGAATACTATGAGCAAATCTATGCCCTTATATTTGATAATTGAATGAAGTAGATCAACCTTTTTATTTTTAAAAAGATAATTTATTTTTTTGGGAATGAGAGACCAAGCCGGAGAGAGGCAGAGCAAAAGACAGAATAAAGATAAACTAAAGCAGGTTCTGAGCTGTCAGCGCACAGCTTGAATGGGGCTTGGTTTCATGAATCATGAGGAAATGACCTGAGTAGAAATTGAGAATTAGATGCTCAAGAGTTGGAGGCTCAACTCACTGAGTCAACTAGACGCCCCCGAAGTAGATCAACTTCTTAAGAGTTAAAAACTACCAAAATTCACATGATGTGAAATAGATAATATAGGTGGATCTATTAAATGAATCAAACAATTAATTAACAACATCTAAAAAAGTGCAATGCCTAAATTATTTACTGGCAGGGGAAAAATACATTTTTCCTTGTTTCAAAGATTTTATTAATCCATCAATTAATGAGGTAACCAGGAGGTGTTATAAGGAGTTCAAAGGAGAATTTTTAAAACACTCCTATAAATGACTATTAGAAAGATGAAATGAATATATTTAACCAACCTCTAGCCAGCTGAGCTAACCTGCCACCTGACAATGAATTTATAAAACATCAGTCAATATCTGCAGGACAATTTTTATGTGTCTTCAAGAGACACAACTTATATTTTTATGGACAAGAAATATTTCATTTTTCATTATTCATACAACTTTCAAAGTTTTAAGTGGCTAAGTCTCACATCCAGGCCAAATGATGGTAACACTGAACCCAGTCTCTCATATTTATATTCTTATTTCTGATCAGTCATTCATGAAAAGTTTGTGTGTTAGTTCACTTTGATTAGCGCTATAGAATAATATTCTTTTCTTAGAACAATTATAATTTTTATAATAATTATATTTATTGTGATGATTACTATTTTAATAATTATAGTTATAATGACATTATAGTCACCATTCATATTTTTATAGCTCAACTGTGTTGGTTTTATTTATTTCTTTTTCTCAACTTCTGTACATTGATCATGAATGTGTTAACCTACTCTTATAATTAATATTTTTTAGATATCTGTATCAATCTCTTAAGAAAGAATAATATTTCCCTACAATCTTTTCCAGATATTAGGAGCATAGGAAACGCTTCCTAATTATTTTTATGAGGCCATCTCTGCCTTAAACAAAATCAGATACATATTACAGTAAAGGCAAACTAAAATCTAGTATATCTTATGAACATTGATTCCAAAATTCTTTAAAAAAATATTTGCAAGTTGAATCCAAAATGGACAAACATTGCAAAAATCTATTATTCCACTCAAACTCCAAATTATCATTTGTTTTCAAAAAACATACTTATTTTTCCTTATATATGTAAATATGTTTACCTAAAATAATGTTATAGGGTTAGTATAACAACAAAGATGACAAAACAAAAAATAAATATTGCCTCATTTGTGAAAAAATTAAAATACCCAATTTTTTCCTAAGACTTTTTAGAGGAATTAAGTAAATGTATTTGCTATTAAAATAAAGGTCACTATTTAAAAAATAGTGTTCTACTTGGTTCCATGATAAATCAGTTTAAAAAAATCCATGAACATAAATTATTACCAAACGTGAGTTAAGGACAAAACACGTCTAAAATATCCCGTTAAACTTTTGATTTACATGATGTGCTTAGAAATTAATAAAAATATTTTTGAAGGAGAAGATGAATAAAGGAAATTTCAGTCATCATTATCTTCACAGGAGGTTAGCAGGAGCATTTTGCTCTAAGAAAACTGATATTTATTAAGCATCTATATGGATCTCAGGAGATATATTTATAATGATTATAACTTAATCTTCCCACCAAGCCTAGTAGATAATGTTATGCCAAATGTGAGAGGAAAAAAAAATAGCCCAGTGTGGATTAAGTATATTTTCTAATGTCACACAACTAAGCAAAAGGCATTGATATTAATTTAGGAATAATAGCATCAAATGAGAGTCTGGCTCCATTCAATGATCAAGATTTGGGATTGTATTCAGTGTCAAGGAATCATGACATATATTTTCCTCAGAATTCAACCCACTCTGAGTACGGGATACATCTGGCTCTAATCAGATTGCCTGTAAGAACTGAGGTTTGGGGGATCCGTGGGAATGACTGCACCATAGCACGCTGGCAACATTCTACATTTCTACATAGACCACTTAGACAAGACTTGACTGCAGGCGATTTCAGTCTTGGCAGGATACCTTGTGATCTCCTGGTACATGAGATCATGGGAAGCTTGTGAAGAGTTGTTACCAGGCCCTCTTTGCACTTGCCTCCCACTTCCCCTGGGAAGCTGTCATAAGACATTTTTCATAGCTTTCCAGTTTCTGATGAGCTGTGAGGCTATCTGCCTTGCTTTCTTAGAGTACAGCTGCAGGTTCTAAAATTGCTTAGCTGCAGCATGACATAAGCTCCTTCAGCAAAGGGTTACCACCACTCAGGCTGTATTGTCATGGCATCTATCCCTTTTGGGTTCAATGCTGTCCTTAGGGACAAATGACACAGGAGCAGGCACCTTTGCTTTTCTTGCTTTTTCTTATCTTTGTAATAAACAGCCCTTTTTTGGGGTGAGGAGGTGGGCAGAGGGAGAAAGAGAGAGAGAATCCCAAATAGGCTCCATGTCCAGCACTGATCACACAGGGCTCCATTCTACGACCCTGAGCCAAAAAAAAGCATGGGATGTTCAAACCGACAGAGCCACCCAGACCCTCCAGTAAACAATCTTTTTAAAAGTATATGTATTTTTGACAGAGAGAGAGATAGAGTGCAAGCAGGGGTGGGGCAGAGAGAGAGGAAGACACAAAATCCCAAGAAGGCTCCAGGTGGTCAACAGACAACCTGACATGGGGCTCAAGCCCACAAATAGTGAGATCATAATCTGACCTGAAGTCAGGTGTTTAACAGACTGAGCCACCCAGGTGCCCCTAAACAGGTTTAATGTAAAAAGCACTTGCAGTTTACTGACCAAATTTCTTATCCTTGCCTTGATAAGGAATTAGCACAAGAAAATAGTACTTTAGCTACTGCTGTTGTGAGATGTACTTTGTATCTCTGATCCAGAAGAGTCTTGTCTTCTACCAGCATCCATGACACTGTGATATGCACATTTGGTAGCCTGTGAATAGTTTAAAATGTCAGATCTTTTGGAGTTGTTGATAATGATATTGGCTAGACTACTGTCACATATAAAACCCCACCTGCATGATGACTAGGGGGAAAAGACTATGTATACAGCTTGGGTTTCCAACCAACAATGTCTACCATATAAAGCTAAACTCCTGAAAAGCCTAACAGAAAAAGTTATCATAAAGGCTTTAAAATTTTAACTAGCATACGCTTAAGATGTAGAATAAAATTTATAACTCTTACCAGAGTTTCCTTAGCCAAACTACTGTTATAGTTTTACTTATCTCCTTACCTGACACTTCTTAAAATAAAGCCACCCTATTTAAATTATATAAATAGTTTATTGTTTTCAATGAGTAGAATCTAGAGGGAATCAGGAAATGTGTTTCAGAGCATTTAAAAACATTTTGGGTTCTTTCTTCCATGCTTAGGAAGTCATTATCTGTTGAAGTCGGGAGCTCTTAAACTGTTTTGAGATTTTAAAATACAGATGTTAAAAGAGTTATTAGTTTAAAAAATGATCCTTTTAGGAGTTGAATGTACTTCAGTGCTAATTATAACTTTTAATGATTGTAAAGTGCCCTGGGAGGCTATAATGAAGATTGCAAGACTACATCTCCACTGTAAATTTTCCTTTTCCCATACACTGTGTAATGATAAAAGCAATGTGTTTGAACACCCAACGGACACAGCTAATTGTGTAAAGTTCACTAAATGTTAACACTTTCCCAGTGACCCAGGAGTCATGTAAGGGAATTATAGACACATGTTCTGAGACATCTTTGGCAGTATTCATTCTCTAGAGCTAAAAAAAAAAAAAAAAAAAAAAAAAAAAGACTGGGAAAAATTTAAACAAAGTTATTGCTTGCTTAGCCTATAATAGATGTTACTTAAATCAAAAAGTACCAGGAAGAGACACTATAATGTGTAAGTCTGTTTGTTTCTAATTGACTTGCTGAAAACTGTGTGGATTGCCAGCAATATACCTCTAAATTAAGATTGCTCTCAAAATCTCAAAAGTCAGGGTTTTTGGCACTGTAAGTTACGAGTTACATAATAAGCAGTCAAAGTACTGTTCCTTGAAAACATTACTTTTGGACTTTAAATACTTTATCTGAATAGCTTCATATGATGGTTTATTTGCACTCAATCATTTAACACTTCTTTCTCCAATTCTTTCTTCTCTTGTGGTTGTTGCAGTACAAGAGGCTAAGTGATGCCATTTCTCTTAATTGTTGTCAGATGTGAGCATCATGTTATGGATACAATAAAGAGTTCTTCCCTTTGCAAGGTAGTTATCTCTTCCACAGAATTAAATGGCTTGTCTAAATCAGGTAATTTATCTCCACAACTGATAATTTCAAGTAAGTAATGTACATTTCCTGCTTTAATTACCCATTAATACTTAAGATTACAGATGGGGTTTTGATTTTTTAAGATATTTTTAGGATGCAGCGCTTGAGTGACTCAGTCATGAAGCATCTGACTTCATTCAACTCAGGTAATGATCTCACAGTTCGTGAGTTAGAGTCCCACATTGGGTGAGCTCGAGCCTCACTTCAAGTGAGCTCATGCCCCACTTCAGGTAAAAAGAAAACAAGGAAAAAACAAAACAAAACAGGGGCCCTGCTTCCCTCTCTATCTCCCTCTCCATTTCTCTCTCTCTCTCCCCCCTTGCTCACTTGTGTCTTCTCTTTCTCAAAAAAGTTAAGTTTAAAATATCCCAAGAATATCCTATGGACTCCTTCCTATTTTTAATTTTAAATATGTAGAATCATATGGGTATTTTGGAGACAAAGGAGAAAACATAAATTTATGGACCTGTCAAATGGTTTTGATGACAAATATCTTCCGTATTCAGATATTAATTTATCTGTGAATCCTAGCAGAGATTTAAGTCTAGACTGACCAATGACATGACCCGTAAAATTTCTTTTACTACTTTTACATATTTTACTACTTAAAAGAGCACTTATCCTGTTTTGTGAAAATTTTTTTCTGTCAAATTTTCAAATCCAATAATTAAAACATCTAAGGCAACAATACAATAATTGCTACAATATAATGAAGACCTAATTGGCAGTAACTTAACTTTTCTTTTTTTTTTTAAAATATAGTTTATTGTCAAGTTGGTTTCCACATAACACCCAGTGCTCATCCCCACAAGTGCCCATCCCCATGCCCATCAGCCCCCTTCCCATCTCCCCTCCCCCATAAACCCTCAATTTATTCTCAGTACCTAACAGTCTCTTGTAGTTTGCCTCTCTCCCTCTACCCAACTATTTTCTCTCCTTCTCCTCCCCTTTGGTCCTCTGTTAAGTTTCTCCAGTTCAACATGAGTGAAAAGATATGGTATCTTTCTTTGCCTGACTTATTTCACTTAGTATAATACCCTTGAGTTCCATCCACGCTGCCTCAAATGGCAGATTTCATTCTTTTTCATTGCCATGTAGTATAACATTGTGTATATAAACTGCATTTTTGTTTTTTTAATAAATAGTTTATTGTCAAGTTGTTTTCCGTATAGCACCCAGTGCTCATCCCCACAAGTGCCCTCCTCCATGTTCATCTCCCCCCCCCCCCCCCCACCCCCACCAGTCCTCAGTTTGTTCTCAGCATTCAAGAGTCTCTCATGGTTTGCCTCTCTCCCTTTCCCCCACCATTTCCACCCTTCTTCTCCCCCTTGTTCCTCTGTCAAGTTCCTCCTAATCCTCCTATACGTGCAAACATATGGTATTTGTCCTTCTCTGCCTGACTTATTTCGCTCAGCATAACACCCTCAAGGTCCATCCATGTTGCTACACATGGCCAGATTTCATTGTTTCTCATTGCCATGTAGTATTCCATGGTATAGATAAACCACATCTTCTTGATCCATTTGTCCGTGGATGGACACTTAGGCTTTTTCCATGTTTTGGCTATTGTGGAGAGTGCTGCTGTGAACATTGGGGTACATGTGCTCCTATGCATCAGCATTTCTGTGTCCCTTGGGTAAATTCCTAGCAGTGCTATTGCTTGGTCATAGAAGAGTTCTATTGTTAATTTTTTGAGGAACCTCTACACTGTTTTCCAGAGGGGTCGCACCAGTTTACATTCCCACCAACAGTGTAGGAGGGTACCCGTTTCTCCATATCCTTGCCAGCATCTAGAGTTCTCTGATTTGCTCATTAAATACCTAGGAATAAACCTAACCAAGGATACAACAGATCTGTATGATGAAAACTATAGAAAACTTATGAAGGAAATTGAAGAAGACACAAAGAAATGGAGAAACATCCCATGCTCATGGATTGGAAGAACAAATATAGTTAAAATGTCACTACTACCCAAAGCAATCTACACATTCAATGCAATTCCAATCAAAATTGCACCAGCATACTTCCCAAAACTAGAACAAACTATCCAAAAATTTGTATGGAACCACAAAAGACCCCGAATAGCCAAAGTCATATTGAAGAAGAAAACCAAAACGGGAGGCATCACCATCCCACACTTTAGCCTCTACTACAAAGCTGTCATCATCAAGACAGTATGGTATTGGCACAAAAACAGACACATACACCAATGGAATAGAACTGAGAACTCAGAGTTGGACCCAAAGGTATACAGCCAACTGATCTTTGACAAAGCAGGAAAGATTATCCAATGGAAAAAAGACAGCCTTTTTAACAGATGGTTTTGGGAGAACTGGACAGCAACATGCAGAAGAATGAAACTAGATCATTTTCTCATACTATTCACAAAAATTAACTCAAAATGGATTAAGGACCTGAACTTGAGACAGGAAACTATCATCACCCTAGAGGAGAAAGCAGGAAACAACCTCCTTGACCTCCACCGCAGAAACTTCTTACTTGACACATCCCCAAAACCACGGGAATCAAGAGCAAAAATGAGCTATTGGGACCTCATCAAGATTAAAAGGTTCTGCACGGCAAAGGAGACAATCCATAAAACTAATAGGCAACCGATGGAATGAGAAAAGATAGTTGTAAATGACATATCAGATAAAGGGCTAATATCCAAAATCTATAAGGAACTCACGAAACCACACCCGAAAAACAAACAACCCAGTGAAGAAATGGGCAGAAGACATGAGCAGACACTTCTCCAAAGAAGACATCCAGATGGCCAACAGACACATGAAACGATGCTCAGCATCCCTCCTCATCAGGGAAATACAAATCAAAACCACACTGAGATACCACCTCACGGCAGTCAGAGTAACTTAACTTTTCTACAGCTCATGCCAGTGATACCAAGACTTCAAGAAATGGACTCAATTGATGAAATGATGGTTATATACAGATTGCACATTTCACTTTCTATAACTCTGACATTAATGATAATGCATAAATATTGAGATTTTTTTCTATACTTCAGATAATTTATTTGATAAAATTAGTTTCAAATATGCCTAAACTGTTTGTGTAGCCCTCCATGAACCCAGTAGGATAATTGTGTCACAGAGTATGTGGTTTGTAATAGACATTATTTTTCATAAAAACCAGAAAGCAGTCATAATAATAATTGAAAGCTATTTAATTGCTCTGTCTTATTCCTTTTTCAATTTCTTTTTTTTTTAATTTTTCTGTTCTTTTTAATTGTTATTGTTTGGCTTTTTAAAAAAAATTTTTTGAGAATAAGAATGGAGAAATTGTGGTTGCTCATTAGGGATAAATATATTTATTTCTATTGTTATACTGATGTGTAGAGGACAGTATGTAAAAAAAAAAGACAAACATAACAAGTTGTGAAAAAATAAAATATTACTCCAACCAAATATAATTGATACAAATTATTTTGTAATTATATATTAAACATGATATTACCACAGATCAAAAATTTATTTTTACTCCTCTTGGAATTTTGGTATGATGTTTTTTCATGTTTATTTATTAATTTTGAGAGAGAGAGAGTGAGAAAGTGTGTACACAAGCAAGGGAGCTGCAGGGAGGGAAGGAGAGTGAGAGAGAATCCCAAGCAGGCTCCACCCTTAGCACTGTGGGCTCATGACCTGAGTGGAAATCAAGAGTCTGTTGCTTAGCTTAACCAACTGGCCACCCAGGGGCCCCTAATATAGTGATTTTATGCTTTGCTTTAGTTAAACCCAAGTTTTATTCTAAAGGTTTTCTCGTTAAACATGCTGTTAAACCAATCTGTTTTAGAAAGTTAAGTGGTGGATAACCATGGAATGCAAAACGAAGAAATCCGCGAAATACCATTTTTATGATGAAAACTTCCATATTTTTTGAAAGCTTCTGTTGAGTACTTGCTATGCTGTATTTGATGATGAGGAATATGTCAAATTCCTGGCAACTGGTAGAATATGTATACTTTCTTTTCTATTCCAAAGTTGTTTAGGTTAACTTAGAAAGGTTATTCTAGATTTTCCTTCATTCCCATAGTTTTATTTCTTTACCTTCTCACCAGCCCCAAAGGTTTTTTTTCATTTTCTTGTTTGTTGGGTTTGTTGGTACATGTGTTTGTGTTATTGTTTTTATTGGTCTTGCTAACTTTATTCCACTTAGTTGTGCTGCAACGTAAAGACTAATTTTCTAAACCCCAATTAGAATGTTCAGGAAAATTCTTGCAGTCTTTTGTAGGATTTTTAAGTATTTCACATTCATCAGGAAAAATAGCATGTACAAACAAATAGCTTTCCTCTTTGTAATGTTTACCATTTATCAGAACATAAGCTGATGTATTATTAATTTAAAAGACTTGGGATGCCTGGGTGGCACAGTCAGTGGAGTTTCCAACTCTTTATCTCCCCACAGGTCATGATCTCCCCCTTGTGAGATCGAGTCTCACATTGAGCTCCATGAAGAGCATGGAGTGTGCTTAGGATTCCCTCTCTCTCCTTTTGTCCCTCTCTCCCATTTTTGCTTTCTCTGTCTCTCTAAAAAAATAATATAAAACAAAACAAGAATAAATAAAAACAAAAGACTCCCCGTTCCTACAGAATAGAATGAAATAAACAAAAGGGGGAGATATACAGAGGCATAGCCCTATCACACTCAGATGATTAGAAGAAAACCCTCCTCTCTGAACTCAGAATCTATACTTAGAGAAAAGGTAATTAATATTAGCTAAGCTAATCTGCATATATTTTTAATAACTGGATATGATAAGCTAAAAACAATATATGGCTACATTTTATTATTTTTAAATGTGTCCTCTTCGATTTTTCTGTTTCTACTTCTGAACATATATCAGGGTGATTTCTTTATTTTTTTTTTTTTTACAAATAGTTTATTGTCAAATTAGTTTCCACACAACACCCAGTGCTCATCCCCATGAGTGCCCTCAACCATGCCCATCCCCCCTCCCCCCTGTTCCCCCATCAGTTCCCCCCTTCTTCTCCCCCTTGTTCCTCAGTTAAGTTCCTCCTAATCCTCCTATACATGCAAACATATGATATTTGTCCTTCTCTACCTGACTTATTTCACTCAGCATAACATCCTCAAGGTCAATCCATATTGCTACACATGACCAGATTTCGTTCTTTCTCATTGCCGTGTAGTATTCCATGGTATAGATAAACCACATCTTCTTGATCCATTCGTCCATTGATGGACACTTAGGCTCTTTCCATGTTTTGGCTATTGTGGAGAGTGCTGCTATGAACATTGGGGTACATGTGCTCCTATGC
>NW_024081240.1:1059162-1098519 GCF_003009895.1 Hyaena hyaena | reverse complement strand
CCTTCAGAGCATCCCCCTCAGGATTTCTTGTAGGGGTGGCTTAGTGGTGACAAATTCTTTCAATTTCTGCTTTTTTGGCAAGGTTTTTGTCTCTCCTTCTATTTTGAATGACAGGCTTGTTGGATAGAGGATTCTTGGCTGCATATTTTTTCTGTTCATCACATTGAAGATCTCCTGCCATTCCTTTCTGGCCTGCCACGTTTCAGTAGATAGGTCTGTCACCACTCTGATAGGTTTCCCTTTGTATGTGAGGGCCCTTTTCTCCCCAGCTGCTTTCAAATTTTTCTCTTTGTCCTTATATTTTGCCATTTTTACTATGATATTCCTTGCAGAAGGTTGATTCAGATTACATTTGAGGGGGTCCTCAGCCTTTTGTATTTCAGCGTTTACTTCTTTTCCCAGGTCGGGGAAATTCTCTGTTATAATTTGTTCCAGGACTCCTTCAGCACCTTTCTCCCTCTCTTCCTCTTCTGGGATCCCTATGATACAGATATTGTTGCATTTGACCGTGTCCCTGAGCTCTCGAATTCTTCTTTCCTGTTCCTGGATCAGTTTGTCTCTTTTTTTTTGTCGGCTTCTTGTATTTCTATAATTGTGTCTTCTAAATCACTTATTCTCCTTTCTGCTTCTTCAATCTGTGCATTGGAGGCCTCTAATTTATTATGTATCTCATTTATCGCATTTTTTAATTCTTCATGCCTATTTTTATTTTCCATTCTGTCTGTAGCTGTAGTTTCTTTGATGTCCCCTATGTTTTTTTCAAGCCTAGCTATTAATTTTACCTTTATTATTCTAAAATCTTGTTCGGTTATGCTGCTGATATCTGTTTTGAGCAGTTCATTAGCTGTCATTTCTTCTTGGAGTTTCTTTGGAGGTGAGCTCTTTCGTTTCGTCATTTTAGTTAGCTTTCCGGCTCTTGTTGCTTTTAAAGACCTGTTATGCTCTCTGTTTCAATGAGCACTGCTATGTCCAAGAAGACTCTTTGACTGTCCAAGGCCTATCCTTTCAGAGAGTGTTTTTTGAATGGTATCTCTTGGTCTCTCTTGTTGGGACCTTGGTTATTTTATTTTCCTATTCGTAGTGATATTTGGGACTCTTCACCTTGTGTACTCTGGCTTGTTTCTTGAGGTAGCCCTGGAAAAGAAAACAGACAGACAAACACACAGGGATCAGGAGCACACAAACGCACAGGCTAATTCAACTAACATGCAAAGCGAGAGGGAAAATGAAAAAGTTAAGAGAAAAGATGGAGGAGGGAGGGCGAATAATAGGGAGTATAAAATATATAAAAGGGTAAAAAAAGAGAAAAGAAAAGGAAAAAAGAAGAAAACCAATGGACAAAGAACGGTTTAAAGCATATAACCGGGTTTCCCAGCTATAGTTAATTAGCCATGTGTATGCAGTTCTAGTTGAAGAGCAGAGAGAAAAAGAGAGAAGGCAGGGCGGGATGAGGCAGAATTGGAAATAGAATGAACAGGCAGAAGGGATAAGAAGCTTTTTTCAAAGAGATAAAGGGTGGAGTATGGTTGGCTAGGTGAGAGAAGGCTGCTGGTATCATCCAGAGAAACTATATAGTCTAATTACTTCTGAGAGAAAGAGATGAAAAGGTCGGGAGGTGTAGAATTTACATCTACAGAATGGAGTAAATTTGTTTCTTTAAGCACGCTGGTGACCAGATGTAATCAGGTCAGTGTTCTGTGGGATGGGGGGGGGGACCAAAAACAAAAAAAAAGTGGGAAAGGGAGGAGGGCAGCTCTCAAGCAGGGATGGGCATGGTGTGATCCAATGAGTCAGGCGGGAGTTCTGCCTGGAGGTTGTAGGGAGGAGAGTGGTGGTGCTCCACCTCGCTTTTATAGGCATGTAAACTTCCTGGGCCATGGTCTCAGTCAAAGTTTGTTGTGCTTTTCAACCCAGGCCGGTCCCAGCCTCCAAATCCTAGGCCAAGCACCCCGCTGAAATTGCCTAGTGATCCCTTAGCTCCCCACTCAGGGAAATTCCAATCTTCAGGCTAGCTTTGGGGGTGGATCCAGAAGCCGCTGCTCCTTCTCCTCCAGGTGGGGCTGGGGGGCCTGGTCCGGGTGGGGGGCTTTGTCTGCCGGCGCGCTGAGCCCGCTGGAGTGAGGAAATCAAGTTCCCTCTGTGTCTCCTCACCCAAAACACGAACTCGAGGTCGCATCTGCCAGTTTTTAGCACTTTGCCTTCCCTCTAGAGTTCCAGCCAGCTAGGAGCACGGACGTCGGTGCCTGCGCGCCTCGAGGGGTCCAGGCCCGCTTCGAGGGTAATGGCTGCAGGCGCGCAACCTCTCGCAGCCAGCCAGGTGCCTGCACAAAGAAGCAAATCGCGAGCGCAGCCCCTCCTGGGCGACTTAGAGCTTGGAGGGGCCTGACACGCAGGTATTTTGTGCGCAAAGATTTTCTACACCCCGAGCGGAGGTTTTTCCCCCGAGCGGAGGTTTTCTGTTTCGGACTCTCTTTTTCCCCTCTCACTCCCCACAGAGGGGGGTGGCCTGTCCAGTCTCCAATTCAGGCCCGATTTTTACTTCCCCAGTTCACACTCACGTTAGAAGGCTTTCTCAGTGGAATCTGCGTCCTTTCTCTCTCAATCTCCTGGGTTTGGAACGGTTTCCTATGGCTTCAGATCTTTTCCATGTGAGGCCTGGGTGTGAGTGCAGGTACGGAGCTCCCTACATCTCCGCCATCTTGCCCCTCCTCTAGGGTGATTTCTGTAATTATAAAACATTTTGTGTTGACTTATTAAAACATCCAATCCAGTCTAATATTAAAAAAAGAAAAAAAAAACTAAATCTCACATAAAATGCCAATAATGTCCCCTTTCCTCAACTCAGTGCTTTCCTGTAGTTCAGGAATCATCCATGTCAAAGAGAAGCATGGCCCACTCCTCAGCGCTTGCTTTTTATCCCTTCTTCCCTCCCTGATATTCTGGGGTCACGGCTAAAAGAGGAGGAGGCCCGCTTGTTTTCTTGGTGCTGTTTTAACTATTTCCTGAGATGATATTTGCCGCTGTTGTTGCAGATGTTCCCATGGTATCTTCACTGCATTTATGTTTACTTTTTCTCTCTACATTGACACACCACAGCATTCTCTGACATGGCACACATTCTCCTCCCGAGATCTTGTGACACTACCTTCCTCCTCACATACCATGGCAGTATGCCACACAACTTCTTACTGGTGACATTCTTCCTTACTGGCAAGGCCCTCCTAGGTTAGGTCTCTCCATAATGACTCAAGCCATCTATTCCTATGGAGTTCACTTGTTCTGTAGAATGCCACACATTCCAGCTCTGCTAAAAAGTGAAAGTGCAATTTATCCAAGTGACAACAAATCTCTTTGTCTTATGTTTGCAAATTGCTGCAGCTTGCATTTAGTCTTCATATCTTTTTACTTGGTAAACAAGAATTGGAGTCTATCGGCACCCATGTCCCAATCTCTAAGGTATACATTCCCCAAAAGTCACCACCCCCCAAAGATACCTAATGTCTCAATACTCAGACCTTGTCAATGTGTTACCTTATGTAATGGAAAGGGTTTTGCATATTTGATTATCTTAAGGATCTCGAATGGGGGTAGATTATCCTGGGTTATCTAGGTAGACTCAGTGTAATCACCAAGGTCCAAAGTAAGTGGAAACAGAAAGGCTGAGAAAGACGAGATGTGACATTGGGGCCAGAGATTAGTGTGATGTGGGTAAGGAATGCAGCTACCTCTAAAAGCTGAAAAAAACCAAAGAACAGAGTTCTCCCTAGTGCCATAGAGGGAATATAGCTCTAAAGACACCCTATTTTAGCCCTATAAGGTTCAGAATTCTGAGCTTCAGGAGTATTAGATATTAAATGTATGTTGCTTTAAGCCACTAAGTGTGGTCTTTTGTTATAGCAACAACAGAAAACAAATACACCATACTACATTCAAGAAGCTGTGTGAAGCTGGGTCAATAATTTCTGCAACCAGCAGTTCTTTAACTCGAGACACAAGTACCTGTCTTTCCTTCTTATAAACAACCTATATACAGTTTAGGGAATAGCGAAGAATAATCAAAACAGTCTTATAAAATTTATGAAAGAATCTTTCTGAATCTCCGGTCTCCTTTTAAAAACTTGCATGAGTGATAAAGTTGAAAGTTCCAAGTCTATTTATTGTATCCCTTGAGAATTCCTCAAGATTTGTTCAGCACTTCTCAATAATCTGGGAATATGTGTAAGTCAGGTTTCTGGCAGCAACTAAATGGCACATTCAATATTTTTCAAGAAGAGTTTAATAATAGTACAAATGACAAAAGCGTGGACGGAATGAAGAGAATCATAAAGGATGGTGTAGCACCCTCGGGCTTTGACAACCTTATGAAACAAGAGTAGGAAACATTTATCAGAAACTAGAGAAGAACAGGGGCACTTGGGTGGCTGAGTCAGTTAAGCATCCATATCTTCATTTTGCCTCAGGTCATAGTTCTTCAGTTTGAGCCCCAAGTTAAGCTCCTCCATGCTGACAGCATAGAACTTGCTTGGGATCCTCTCTCTCCCTGTCTCTTTGTCCCTACACTGTTTGCTCTCTCTTTTACTCTATCTCTCTCAATGAACAAGCAAACAAACACACAAACAAACAAACTTAAAAGAACTAGATAACAAAGTAAGTAGAGAGGTTGCAGTTACTTAAAGGTTAACCACACACCTCCCTTGCTTATACTCTTTGTATCTTCCAATATTCCCCATTGGCTAAAAGGAAACAAGAAAATCCAATGTGTTTCATGTGGGGTAGAGAGAAGAATGGAGAAAGTTAGGAAGTAGATCTTGATGAGCAAGTGAACAATAGGTCAAGGTCCTTAATAACATTTTTTCTAAGCTTTAGACTTTCACCCTAAATTCTAGAAAGTAGGAAAACATAATTCAATCACATGTAACAAATAATTACACAAAATGGGAAATGTTACAGTAGTATTATAAATGAGTCACTATGGAAACAGATGGGGAAATTAAACTCCATTTGGAAAACCAAGTTAGGGCTTTTTGGAATGGAAAACATTTGTCATTTGCAGTGATTATTAAGTGCAAGTAGACACAGTTCAAATAGGTCATGAGAGGGCATCATTTTATAGAAGAAAGTTTCTATTAGGTCTCATGATCAAAACAGAAAACTGAAGTAGAAGATAGCTTGACTTTTATTCCTGATGTTTCTGTCTCTAAATAAAATTGTGTTCATTTTTATGTATACATCTGGAAAGGATAGTCTGACTCAAGGTTTGATATTTTAATGCTGACCACTTCTCTTTCTTTTTTTAAAAGTTTATTTTAATGTTACATTTACTTCTGAGAGAGCGAGAGAGAGAGGGAGACACAGAATCTGAAACAGGCTCCAGGTTCTGAGCTGTCAGCACAGAGCCCCAAGTGGGGCTCGAACCCAGGAACCATGAGATCATGACCTGAGCGGTAGTCAGACGCTTACCAACTGAGCCACCCGGGCGCCCCAGACTACTTCTCTGTCCTTCTTGCACCTCATTTGGACAAACAAATAACACTGGATGCTTGTTGTTCCCTTGGTGATGACGTTCAATCCACGGAAACCTGAGCCCGTCAAATGTTCCCCTCACTTCCTCACAATCAGAAACACAGCCCTTGCTCAAGCCATTTCAGACAAGCTTGGGTGGCTAACTTCAGTATGGTAATAAGAGATCTTTTTGTATTTCATTAGTACATGTGTGGTATCATCAGTCCAGACAGCCAAATTAATTATGGGTGGGGTAGGGATTATTCTTGTGTTCTGGGGACAACCAGTAAAATATGTTCAGCAAATATAGTAATATAGAAAAGAATTGACTGAAAACCTTACCTTTAAAAAGATGACTGATAAATTCAATTATGCCTAAATGAAAGAAAATCTCTAAAGACTAGGTCTTTGTATCATCTACATGGTATACAAGGGACTTAAAAACTTTCTTTAACCATTGTATTGAAAATCAAAATCATAATTCCCTTTATTCATTCCATGTTTCCAAATGTCCAGCACTTAATCAGCCTTCTACATCTGGGATCTTAGCCTCACATCAGGCTGTCCCATCTTCTCTCTCCCCAGTCCTTCCCTGTTCTGATATGCTGTTAGAAATTCTCTTTTTAATCTTGCTTTCAGTGAAGTGGTTAATAATTCAACCTTCTTTGCTAAGGAAGCCTAAACTCCCTCTGCTAATTGCTGATTTGTTTTATGATAAGGTCAGGCTCATTATAAAAGCATATTTGATTCCTAAATGATATACTGAAACATGGGTAAAGTGTCAAAGAAGGGGTTAGGATTTTTACATATGTAGACCTCTCTCTAAAACTAAAATGACCCTAGCTGTTTTGATAGTTACAGACTGAATCACAATATTATTTTTTCCCTCTGGGTTGGAAAAATCCTGAGCCATCTACTTCCAACACCGACCCCTTTCCCCACCCTATGTCATTACTCCCCCAGATTCTCCTTCTGGGTACCAGTTATATTAACTTGTATAGACTTCTATTGTTACATAGTATACACCTTAGCATCCAAAAGTTTGGGAGAAAATTATGCTTTCCAACCTCTTGCACCTAGTGCCATTGTGAAATGATTGCCTCAATTGCTAAATCGCTTTACAGATCCACGTGAGCCATTTATTCCTTTTTTCTTTTTCTTCACTTTTCTGTGTTCTCATAGCTAACATGGGTGCAATAGTCTTCCTTTATTACCCCAGAATACTTGTTTAGTTTCACAAGACAATATTATTAGTGCCTTAGAGCCGTTAAAGATCCAATAATATGGGTGTTGATTTTTTATTTTATTTCACAAATATACATAATTCACATTTTTTACCGAAGATATCTCATTGTACTTTAATTTAAATTATTGCTAATTTTCCTATTTATTTCTACATTACATTATGATTCATCATTCTCATGAATGGCAAAGCAATGAGACCTGAAAAAAAAAAGATCCGAATGTCTTATTCACATTACAAAATTAGCATCCTGTTTTAAGAGTACCAGTGAACATGACACATAAATCCCATTGCCCTACATATAGGTCAAAGGTATAAATAATGATATCAGGTTAACCTATTCCATGAAACCTAGAAGAGGACAATTACATACTGAGAAAAGATACCTCTATATAAGAAGTACATAGGATATGCAGAAAAAATATCATGTAATAGAAGTTCAGATATAAAAATATTTGTGAATGATGGCAAAAGACTTTTTAAGAACTTTTGTTCAGTAGTATGGTTAAATGGGGAATAGGAATAGGAACATTGGTGAATTTGTATGTATCAAATTAGTAAAAGGAAAACTGTATTGTTTTAAAGTTTATTTATTTGGGGGGAGATAAAGAGTGAGAGGGGTAGAGGGAGAGATAAAGAGGGAAGGAGAGAATCCCAAGCAGGCTCAGCATTGTCAGCACAGAGCCCTACATGGGGCTCTATCTCAGATAGATTGTAACCTGAGGCAAGATCAAGAGTTGGACACTAAGCCATCCAGACGCCCTAGAAAACTGTATTTTTAAAAGCCAACAAAACGGGCACCAGGTTGGCTCAGTCGGTTAAGCCTCTGACTTTGTCTCAGGTAAGGATCTCACAATGAGTTCGAGCACTGCATTGCGCTCTGTGCTGACAGCTCTGAGCCTTTAGCCTCCTTTGGATTCTGTGTCTCCCTTTCTCTTTGCCCCTTGCCTGCTCACACTCTGTCTGTTTCTCTCTCTCAAAAATAAACATTAAAAAGTTAAAAAAATAAGCCAACAAATTCTTATTTCAATAATTCAAACAACAATTCCTAGGATTGTTGGAATGTAAATAGCTCCTCTCTGTTTTATTGAAATACATAATACTTTTTAAAAACTCTATTAGCTTTTGCCATTTTATAAATTGAAGTGAATAAAAATATTTCAGAAATTTAAAAAGTTCCTTTCAGATAACTATAAATATCTTAGTGGGGTTCCAATGTATGATTTAAGAATACACAACATAAGGGGCGCCTGGGTGGCTTAGTGGGTTAAGCGTCCGACTTTCGCTTAGGTCATGATCTCGCGGTTCGTGGGTTCGAGCCCCGCATCGGGCTCTGTGCTGACTGCCAGCTCAGAGCCTGNGTCCGACTTTCGCTTAGGTCATGATCTCGCGGTTCGTGGGTTCGAGCCCCGCATCGGGCTCTGTGCTGACTGCCAGCTCAGAGCCTGGAGCCTGTTTCAGATTCTGTGTCTCCCTCTCTCTCTGACCCTCCCCTGCTCACGCTATCTCTCTCTCTCTCTCTCTCTCTCTCCTAGAATTAAATAAAAAACATTAAATTTTTTTTTTAAGAAAAGAATACACAACATAAAACACTGAAAGGCTAATGGTAACATTATTTTCATTTTCTCCCAGTATATATTTTTAAGCCAACAGTTTTTTTTTTTTCTTTTTCAAACTCATTTGTGCTGAAGCAACAATACTGAAGGTGGCTTTTATAGACAATGTTTTAAAGAAAGTATGTCAGGAAGCTTAATAATTCAAAAGAGCAGAAAACACTCCATTAATTCTCACAGAAAAGCAAATCAACAACAAACTTGAATAAGGAAAGTTGTTTTTTTCTTTTTTTTTTTTTCTTTTTTTTTTCCTGAAGAGGCTATTTGGGAGATTTCTGACGGCTCAGTCGGTTAAGTGTCTGGCTTCAGCTCAGGTCATAATCTCATGATTAGTGGGTTCCAGTGTCATATCAGGCTCTGTGCTGACAGTGGGGAGTCTGCTTGCGAGTCTGTGCGTCTCTCTCTCTCCTCCTTCCCCACTCATGCTCTGTCTTTGTATCTCTGTCTCAAAAATAAAACATTTAAAAATTTTTAAAAAGCTATTTGGAATACCTTTCTCATTGATAAAACATTTTCTTTTAATTCATTGGAAGTCTTCTTAAATTAGTCTAATTAAATATCTGTCAAAATTTTAGATTAAGAATCGTTATCATGTGATAGCAAAGAAGAACCACTTGTACAATTATAGTTTCTAGAATCTTAAATATATGTAGATTATAAATACATGCAATTATATCTTATTAATATAGACTATAAACTCAATATAATGTCATTGCTTCTGTTTTATGATCTTTGTCATGAAACTGCTTTGCACTTCAATGAATGCCTCATATATTTGTGCAGTTAAATAGATGGGCTACTTCATCTTGACCTTTGAAGAGTCTATATTGAGTCAGGGGCTTATTTCATTGCTTTTACCATTTACAACTCTGTCTTCCAATGGCAAGGGTGTTTCAAATGTTTTCTAATCAAGCATGTACCTTTACTGAAAGGTCAGAATACTAAAATGCCATATATCAAAGATTAAAATTATGATTCATCACTCCCATGGAAAAAGTCTAATTAGAAATGCACTGCATTCATTCTCTTGGGTCAAAATTGGACATGAATATCACATAGGACTGCACTGAAAGGCATAGCACTCATACAGTCAGTAAGCAACACATTCTCCATACTTTTGTTGACAATATCATTTCTCTTAATATTTTGTACATTTTTTCATGGACTTTGAAATATCCTTTCAGATGGCTCTGCAGGGGTTTCCACTGCAAGCTTCAGAAAGCAAAACCCAAAGAATATTATGCTATTTTGTGGGTCAACTCAGGAGCCCATTTCTCCAGAGGAATATGCAGAAACAACAAAATGTAGGCAACATATGGGCTAGAAGCAGAAATTAGCAAGTCATCAGCCCTGCCAGGGGGTTGGTCAAAACAAAATCTTGGAGAAAGCTATGTGAAATATTTAGAAGGCATAATTACACAGGTGCCAAATAGAAAAAGACACTTGTTCTGTAAGCAAAGGAAATAATAGATTCATTTATTTATATCTACTTACATTATATAAATCTAATTTTTATCACCTAGGATTATATTTTAGAGATAATTTTATACATTGCATAATCTGCTACATTGTTTTACAGTTTATAAAATACATTATTGTGTAGCTCTACCACAATTTCTTTAGCCTCACCTATGCTGATGAACATGTGTATTGTTTCAGCATTTTGCCACTACTTTAAAAACCAAGAGTAAATGTTATGTGTGATTTTTCAACACAGTTCAACAATTTACTTTGAGAGAGAGAGAGAGAATGAGAGCAGGGGAGGGGCATAGGAGAGGAGGAGAGAGAGAATATTAAGCAGGCTCCATGCCCAATTCGGAGTCTGGCACTGGGCTCAATCTGAAAACCAGGAGGTTATGACCTGAGCTGAAATCAAGAGTTGGATGTTTAACTGAGTCGGCAACCCAGGTCCCCCAATACAGTTCACTTTTATATTTGCATGTGTAGCGATTTTACCCTCTTATGAAAATTACATTTTAATAGGGTACAGGTAAATAGATATGCCATGTAGTATATGTATGCATGTACATATATGTTTATCATCAATATCATATCTGTATCTACTTATTGGTGTAATCATACATATTTTAATAATACCTGTCAGAGAAACATTATACTGCATGGAATTAAATGGGTAAGGAAAATGTTATTTAATATTATTGCAGTAAGGATCAAAACTATTACAATAGACAGAGAGGTTGAACTACAATATTATGATGGATAATAGCAGAGATTTGGGTCATGTGACTAAACCCATCTGTGTTTGCTAATTGGTGCTTATTGAAGTTAAGCTCCTACACTTTCAGGGAGAGCAGGAGATAGAGGCTCTAACTTTCTTGATGATTGCATTTCAAAGGAATGGCTCCCCTGTCCTTGAGAAAGACATTCCTCTGATATGAAATTGGCAAGAGGCTAGAAGATTTATATCTCAGAAGGGTAGGGAAATAATTTACACTCACAAGTTTTCTAGAGTAAATGCATTCAAGGACCTAGTCAGGAATAAGCCTATCTAAAGTTCAGTCAAGCTAAGGAGAACATTAAGTCCATTTAGGACAGATGTTAAGTATCACACAGAAAGCTGATAATAGAACTTTAATTTTGACATAGCCCTCTGAATTTTTTTTTAGTGCTCACCCCTGTTATAGACATTTTTCATTTTTTCCCCACTGCCTTACATCTGATCTCCATTTGTGCATCTCCCATGTTCAAAGATGATAATGCAGTTCTTCACATTCTTATCTTTCCATGTTTGTAAGACTTAGTATTTTCTGAGGACTCTTTTCAGTTATGCCCACTCATGATTGAAGTAATCGTTTAGGTGAACAGCAGGGGATTAGCATAACCAATCTTAGAAAGCATGGCATCAGGAGCCACAAGCAGGTATAGTAGCAAAAGTACTGAGCTAAAACTAGCTCAGTGCCTAGGAGTTTAAGTTGTCAAGAGTGAATTCAAGGGTGATTTGGCATTACTGTAGCATTTCTCCTACATAAGTCACTCTCAAAGTTGGCTCTTTGATTTTTCTGAAAAGTTGAGTCTTCACCTCTTTCAATAATTTCATTAGCTGCTTATTGATGTTTTTCCAATGCTTGTAACTAGGGATAAAACCACACACATGCATTCTAAAATATTTTTAAATTTTCAACACATTTGGTTTGGTGATTGTTTTCATTTTTAACATGCATTTTAAAAATGCTTTTATAGGTAACTCCTATAGTTATATTTATTAAGAAAATAAAATTCCAGTGTGACAATTTGAATGGCCTGTTTTTACAAGTCTATGAGATCCTCCACTTTGTTAATATGTTCTTGAAATGCAAAGAACAGGAAATTTTTACTGGAAAATGAAATTGTTCACACTGTTGGCAGTATCAAATAAATACTTCAAGTGAAAACCTTATAAGCAAGCTTCAAAGTTGTAAATATGGGTATCCTCCTGATGATTCAGCCATTTAGCAGTTACTTGGTTTCCTTAAGAAGCCATTAGAGAGATTATTTGAAAGGAATGCACCTCTTCCCCTTCTTAATTTTATTTTAATTACCTAGGTACTTGAGGGGCTTCAAAACATTGACTTATCTGTGCCATTATAAAATGCTTCTTTTTGAAACATTTGATTTTTATTGTTTGATTTTGTTTTAATTTTGGTGAAATAAGCATAATAAAATTTACAAATTTACAATTTTAATCATTCATAAGTATACATTTCACTGGCATGAAATATATTCACCCTGGTGTATAACCATTACTACCATCCATCTTCAAAACGTGTTTTCATGAGTAAAACAAACTATATCCATAAAACATATTCCCATTTCCCTCTTCACCCAGTCCATAGTAACCACCATTCTACTTTCCTTCTCTATGAAGTTGACTACCCCAGGTATTTCATATAAATGGAATCATACAGTACTTGTCTTTCTGACTGGCTTACTTCACTTAGCATAATGTCTTTAAAGTTCATTTGTGTGTTAGCATGTGTTGAATAATTTTCCATTTGATGAGTGTACCATATTTTGTTTATATATTCATCTGTCAGTGTACACTCCAATTGCTTTCACCTTTTTTCATTTGTGGATAATGCTGCTGTAAACATGGGTATAAAGATAACCATTCATGTCCCTGGTTTCAGTCAGTTTAAGTATATACCCAGAAGTGAGATTGCTGTATCATATGGCCATTCTATTTTTAAGTATTTGAGGAAGCAATTTACTGTTTTCTTTAGTGGCTGCAACACTGCTTTATATTTCCACTACCAGTGCACAAGTGTTCCAATTTTTCTACATCATCACTAACACTTGTCATTTATTACTTTTTAAAATTGTAATTGTTCTTTGGGGTGCCTGGTTGGCTCAGTCAGGTACTTGATTTTGACTCAGGTCATGATGATCTCATGGTGGTGGGACTGTGCCCCATGAGGGCTCCATGATGGGCATAGTGCATGCTTCATTCTCTCTCTCCCTCTCCCTCTGTGTCTCCTCCCTCTGCATGTGCATTCTCTCTCTCAACAAATAAATAATAAATGAAATAATAGTTGTTCTAATGAGTATGAAGTGGTATCTGGTTGTGTTTTTTTTTTTTCATTGTGGTTTCAGTTTGCATTTCCCTAATAATGTAGTTGAGCACTTTTTCATGTGTTGTTGACTATTTATGTGTCCTTGAAGAAATGTTGATTTACCTTTCGTTATTTCTTAAGTGTTTTTTTTTTTTATTGTTGAATTTTAGTGTATTTGGGATATCATCTCTAACCAAGTAGGCAACTCATAAATATTTCTTCTATTTTGTAGGTTGCCTTTTCATTCTGTTGAAAGTATCCTTTGATGCATGAAAGATTTAATTTTGATAAAGTCTAATGTGTCTTTTTTGTTGCCTATGTTTTCGGCATCGTATCCAAGGAATCACTGTCAAGACTAAAGTCATTAATTTTTTCCTGTTTTCTTCTAAGAATTTTATACTTTTAGCTCTTAAGTTTAGGTCTGTGATTATGTTTGTACGTATGTATTATATTAGAGAGAGAGCACACAACCAGGGGAGAGGGGCAGAGGGAGAGAAAGAGAGAATCTTAAGCAGGCTCCACACTCAGCCCAGAGCCTAATGCTGGGCTTGATCCCATGACTCTGAGAACGTGAACTGAATTAAAATCAAGAGTTGGATGCTCAACCAACTGAGGCACAAAGGCGCCCAAGGTGTGTGCTTATTTAAATTAATTTTTATATATGGTGTTAGGTAAGGGTCCAGCTTCATTCTTTTGTGTGTGGATTTTCAGCTTTCCTCAGAACCATTGTTGAAAAACTGTTCTTTTTTTCCAGATGGTTTTGACTACTTGGATTTCCTTAAAATTCCATGTAATTTTAGAATGGGTTTCTCCATTTCTGAAAAAAAAATCCTAGGGATTTTGATGGGGATTGCTGTAAATCTGTAGATTGCTTAGAGTACTATTGATGAGAATACTGAGTTTTCTAACTAATGAACATGGAATAATGCTTTCCATTTATTTTTGTTTTCTTTAATTTCTTTCAGTATTGTTTGTAGTTTTCATTTTACAAATCTTTCTTTTTTATATTTTTTAATGTTTTTTAAATTTATTTCTGAAAGATAGAGAGAGTGTGTGATCAGGGGAGGGTCATAGGAGAGTGAGATACAGAATCTGAAACAGGCTCCAGGCTCTGAGCTGTCAGCACTGAGCCCCACGTGGGGCTGGAACCTACAAACCATGAGATCATGACCTGGGCCGAAGTCGGACGCTTAACCGACTGAGCCACCCAAGCGCCCTGATTTTACAAATCTTTCACCACACTGGTTAAGTTAATTTCTAAGTATTTTATTCTTTTTGTACCATTCTAAACGGAATTTTTTTAAAAAGAGATGTACCACTCTCTTTGAGGAAAGACTTTTAAGCTTATTGAAATTTTGTCATAATCTGGTGTCATGGAGTAAGTGACAAAATTGGAAATATAATTGAGATTTTGCTTTCAGGTCCAGTTCATTTTTCTGTTACATTTTAACACCAAAGCCTGCAATGTTATTAATTTTACATACAAGAAAGTAGTGGTTGAAATATTAGTCATTTAACATCTACCAGGACATTAATGTTGTAAAGTGCTCCAGACTCTGTCAATTTGCTACAAAGAAACTTTATGAGAGAATTCTAATCATTATTCCACATAGTCAGACTGTGGAAGCAGAACTCAAAGGGGATAAATGGCCTAGCCAAGTTCATGCTGTCTATTGTGAAACCACAGTAAATATAAAAAAATAATTAAATACATTCTTTCAATGAACTCAGAGGCAGCATCTAAAAATGGAGACAATATTTGAAAGCTAAAATCCAAGCTTAAATTTGAAACCATTAAATTTGAAACCACTAACCCCTATTGAGAAACCCCAAACATTTTCTGAATGTTATAATTGAGTATTATTATATTCCTGCTTTGAAATATTATTATTGCTGGAATGCAAATAATTAATGATATGATACACTTGGAACGTTACAATATAATTGTTTTTTTCTCAATGTAATAATATGCAGCCCACTATAGCATCTTAGAAGTAAAATCTTTAGGACCTTCCAGACATATTAGTGACTAATGAAATGTGCTTTAACAGGTACCCTTTAAAAAATTAATTAATTAGTGGGATATTATCTGTCACCTACCAAATTGTGAAGTATTTCTGTAACTGATCATATGCCATGTTTGCAGTTGTTTTGTGTTTTTTATTTTTTTTTAGTGAAACATGTTGGAAACTAAATTGGTCCAAGTTTTGTGAATATTAACATGAAAATATTAAGAGCCTCCATAAAATCGATAGACTATTTTGTAAAATACAAAACGTAGAAATAAGTGTAAGTGATTTCAGTAATCATCTATTGAAGAAATATATTGACTTCATTTTTATAATAGCAAAAAGTTGGAAATTTAAAGTTTAAAATAGACTATTATGAAATTATTAAAAACAATGATTCTGAAAAAATGACAAGGTTAATTGAAGTTCTAAAATCTTTACATATTATGTTTAAAATTTTTTAAATATTTATTTACGTTTTAGAAAGAGAGTGTGAGTGGAGGAGGGAGACACAATATGAAGCAGGCTCCAGGCCCTGAGCTGTCAGCACAGAATGGGATGCAGGTCTTGAACCCACGAACTGCAAGTTCATGACCCGAGCTGAAGTCAGATGCTCAACCGACCCAACCACCCAGGCACCCCGTAAAATTGTATTTTATAAGTGAATCTTTTAAAATTAAAAGTGAATCTTTCAAATTAACGTTGTCTCAGAAAAATCAGAAAATCTTTTCACATATTGTGCATGGTCACCTTTTAGGAATTTTCACTATTAATTAATAAAATGCATGTTAAAACTAAGAACATTTATTTTCTGACAATGTAAAACACAAAAAGACAAGTTTTTAATCCTTTCCTCCCTTCCCTTGATTATGTCTATTCTACCTTACTGTTTTCCTTTAGAGTTTGTTTTCTGCATTGACCTAGTCTCATACTTTTTCCTTACATATATAATTAAGAGATAAGCAGGCATTTTGCTACTTATTTTTCATATTGAATAATTTTGTTGATAGTTAGAAATTCACTAATTGTGGTTTTTCTCCATGGAGGAAGTGTTTGGATTTCCCTGTAAGACTTTAAAAGTAGTCCAGGATTCAGTATTTTTATTTATTTTTAAAAATTTTAATGTTTATTCATTTTTGAAAGAGATAGACAGAGCATGAGTGGGGGAGGGGCAGAGAGAGTTAGAGACAGAAGAAGTGGGTTCCAGGCTCTGAGCAGTCAGTACAGAGCCCATCGAGGGGCTTGAACTCATGAACTGTGGGATTACAACCTGAGCTAAAGTTGGAGGCTTAACTGGCTGAGCCACCCAGGCACCCCTGAATTCAGTATTTTTAAATTGAGGTTTTGTACCATCAATACAGAGAAGGACTCTGAATATTTACTAAGGATAACTCACTAGCTGTGAACTGAAATTAGCTTTCTTCTTTCCCTAAATAGCTTTTTAAAGCTTTTATGTTTTGATGATTAATTACCTTTCCTCATGTCATATTTAAATTTAGGAAATTTAAATTTCCTAAAGAAAAAAAGTTATTTTAGGCACTTCTGTGTATGTAAAGAGGCAAGATAGAACATAGATTAATTAGAAACAATTAAGTTATTCTTTTTTTTTTTAATTATAGTCCTTGTTTTTTGTTGAATAGGGCAGGCTCATTCAATGGAGTCTATTACTCAAAAAGCAAATAGAGAACCAAATGGTAAAGGTTTATTACATTGGAATTCTAAATTAAATGGCATCCTAAAACTTCCAAAGTGTCTGAAACTTTGCCATTTTGTGCAGATCAAGACGTTTCACAGACGTATAACATGTGAGAGTTGGATAGGGGCTCAGGTATCCTGTGTTTTGAATACTTTTCTCATAGATACAGAAACTGAGGTTCAAGAAAATAACCTGTGTTAGTTACTGTGTTAGTGTTAGCCTTCTTTAAAAAACGTTTTATTTGCAACTTTGATGTTTAACTATAAATCTAGATAAGCAATTTAAGAACATGGTCATGATGTACCTCAGCAATTCTATCTTACTTGATGGAACTTAGATACAGGAAGTTACAGCATAGTTACTCTTTCCCAGTTCTGCTGTATCTCTGCATCCTACAGGCAAAGCATACATGATTGCTTGAGAAAAGAAGTGCTAATCTGAGCAGCTATTGAGAGACCAAAGAAACAAACTGATGACAACCAAACAAACCATATATACAAATAAAACTCCAACTCACAATGTGCAGTAAACAGTGTTTTGCCAGTATAGACTAAAAATGGTTGAGACTCAGTTCATAACTACTATCTTTCCTAATTTTTCACACTCCTTCCATTTTAGGAGCAGTCAGAGAAAGCCAAATATGCTCCCTACCCTACTATGTAGGATGTCTGCTTCTGGTTAGTGTACCTCCAACTTTCCCATGTGAGCAACCTCCTGTCAGAGCATTACTGAAACCCTCCTGTTTTTCCACTATAAAGCTTTTAAACTAACATGCCTGCTATTGAGTCTCTCCCAAAATGCAATTGGTGAAGGCTGACTCCCTTGCTATAGCAAACTGTGAATCGTTTCTGTCTCTGCTTGTTTGACTGGTCTTCACTTATTTCCACAATATATTAAAATTACCATATAATTTATTGTTTACTTCTGACCATGGGTGAGAATAAAGAGAATGCTGTTAATAATAGCATCAGGGAGCAACTGGGTGGCTCAGTGGGTTAAGTGTAGGACTTGGGCTCAGGTCATGATTTCACCATCTGAGAGTTCCAGCCAGCACCGGGCTTTGTGCTGACAGCTCAGAGACTGGAACCTGCTTAGGATTCTGTGCCTCCCTCTCTCTCTCCGCCCCTTCCATGCTGGCGCTCTGTCTGACTGTCTGTCTGTCTGAGTCTCTCTCTCAAAAATAAATAAATTCTATATGTAATCTGGGAGTTTCTTGATAAATTTGGATGGTTGGTCTGATTCAGGAAAACCAGAGGCAGGGAGCCAATACACATTGTACTTGATCAGATGGAGTCAGATATGAAGCAAGTAATGATCAGGTTTTGAAGAGTGGAGCAATTTGAGGCCCTCCAAAGAGACCTGTACTTTTCCTGTAATTAGCTCTCTTTTTATGTACATAAGTTTTCTACATGGAATTCCTATAAGTGTGTGTCTTCTGCTCACATGTGTACCATTTGTACATCCCTCCTCTACCAAAGCACATTTAGTGCCCACACAAGTTCTTCCTCTTAGAGTCCCTCTTTTCTCTCTTTATCTGCTGTGTCATTTCTTAATTCTTTCCTTTCCACATCTCCCAAGCTTTTCTTTCCTTGGAGTCCTTATGCATACTTTAAAACAATTAGCTGTTTTTATGGTATAAAATTAGACACACTATTATGAAATTAAAATCTAGTTGTATTGAATATTTTATTAATAGCATTCATTTTCAACAATACATGTTTGCAGTTAATTTTTTTGTAAATGTGGGTTTGGTAGAGTCCAACAACAAAAAAAATGAAACTGAGGAAAAAGGAAAGAGAAAAATGAAGAGAGAATACTATACACCTGGGGAATGTGTGTGTGTGTGTGTGTGTGTGTGTGTGTGTGTGTGTTATGTTAAAGTGGGCCACTTGCATTTTGCACTTTGAATCCATGGTAATGGTATATTTCTATTATTTTGCTTTATTTTATTTTTTGAATTCATTTAGTCAGTATTGAAGATAAGGGTGGGCAAATATTTGTGCACTGACTGCTTAACAACGTGAATCTTCTTCCATTCCTTGTGATAATAAAATGCTTGATATACATTATTGCTGGCTATAGCACATGCTTGAGTTAATAATATAATTACAGTCTAAATAGCCTATTGCCATTAACTTCTGTAAAGTTCTCTTTGATACAAAGGTCATCAGCACATTTTGGCATTCTAATTTAGTTACAGGGCTAAGGTTTCCAAAAGCATTGGGATCAGAAGGAAGTCTCAGGGTTTGTCTTTTTCAGAAATAACCTCCCTTAATTAATTATCATACATCAAAGCAAAAAATCATTGGGGAATGGGGAAGTCTGAATGACTGAACAGAGTACGGTCACACGGTGATTAAATTGAATCACGATCTGGTTTCAGTTAAATTCAGTTGAGATTATCAATTGATCAATTTGTAAATGCAGGAAGTATTTACCTCCTCAGAACACTGCAAAATCTTCAAAACAAGTTATCAAGTGACACACATAATATGGCTGTCACCAAAAAGCGTTCCATATACTATATGTCATTAATGTATCAAAATGTCAATAATTCTGTAGGAAATAAATGTCAATTTTCAAATGTTATCTTTCTATATTAAGTTATTAACTTAAAATTTACATGTCTTCTCCCTGAATTTTCTTGTTAGTACACATAACATAAACTTTGAAGCTATAATTGGATTATGCATGGACTAACCAAAAGGAAGTTGATTTTCACTGTTACCAAGCAATACTTGAAAGGAGGAAAATTTGACACTTCACAGCTATTTATTTCTCAAAGCTTTTATAGCATTAAGAGCTCAGTTATCCATGCTTCAGCATACATGCAGGATAATTCCTGCTTAATAAGGAAATGGCCAATTTATCTTAACATTAATAGTAAAATACAAAATTAAAGGTAAAATCTCCATCAGGCACCTGTTTTGGGCACTGCTGCTCTTCATAATTGTCTTTGCATTGCAAAGATCTGAATGCTGATATATTTCTCCTGCAGAAATTCTTGAGCAGTGCAACAAATATCTAAACTGTTATTTGTTATGTTATTAAAATATACAGAAATCTGTTGCGCCTGGGTGGCTTAGTCGGTTAAGCGTCCGACTTTCGCTTAGGTCATGATCTCGCGGTTCGTGGGTTCGAGCCCCGCGTTGGGCTCTGTGCTGACTGCCAGCTCAGGGCCTGGAGCCTGTTTCAGAGTCTGTGACTCCCTCTCTCTCTGACCCTCCCCTGCTCACGCTGTCTCTCTCTCTCTCTCTCTCTCCTAGAAATAAATAAAACATAAAAAAATTAAAATATACAGAAATCTGCTAGATGTTTTCCCAAGTCTTTAATTACTGAAAAGATACTATTTCCATATTTAGCACCAAGCATGTCATATACAAAATCTCACTGTTAAGTCAGTCTTTTTCATAGTGTATTTTTCTCCCTATGGGCTTTCTGAAATTGTTTCAAAGTTCATTTTTTTTTTTTTTTGAAACTGCAGAAATTACAGGTTAGGGAATGTAGTGGATACCAGACTTTGTATCCGCTTCTACAATCTGGCACAGCTCCCATAATGTGGAATTGCTTTTGCAGTCAATACTTAATGCATTTTGGAGTGACTTCCCTTCTAAATCATACTATGAGTAAATCACATTAACTTTTCAAAACTCTTCAGTTAATTCCAGGTCAGGAGGCAATGGTATTTATTGCCTCATGCACCATGATTGGGTACACTGCCAGGCACACAGTCAGTATATTGTCTGAGGACTGAATGGGATTTAGCAGGTAATGTTTATCCCCAGCTCCCTGCCCCACCCACCAGAGAGATGTAAACTTCTATCATATGAGTTTGCAGGACACTAGCAGGTCTCTAAATGGACCCAAGCTACATATATTTTGTGAAGTAAGTAATATTGATTTTTAATAAAAGAGAAAACTTTTCTTCTCTAATATATCTAAGATCTTTTGAAAATTTTATCCTCAAAAGAAGCAGATGATATTTCAAGGATATGTTAGGTTTAGCCTGTTTTAAAACTGAAAAATGGGGTCTCAAATAGATGTCCTTCTAACCTTCACTCCATGCATACTCTTATGCAATTTGATAAAGCTTTGTTTTTGCTATTCACTAAATAAAATAGCTTCCTAAAACATGTAGCCTTCCATAGAGTTTGGGAGATGCATATTTTATTCCTCAGAACAAGAAATGAAGAAAAAATAAGGCTCAAGGGTAGAGTATAAAAATATACTGGTTTTATTTCATAATCCAGAGTTTGAAAGAAAGATAAATGTGTATAAACCTTCGATGAAAAATAATATGTAGATGCAATTTAATTTCATATATATATTAACCTCACATTTAGTTTATTTAAAAAATCAATTTCTGAGGCGCCTGAGTATCTCAGTTGGTTAAGGCTCTAATTCTTTATTTTGGCTCAGGTCATTATCTCACAGTAGGTGTGGGGCTCCTCCCTGGCATTGCTAAGCCTACTTGGGATTTTCTCCCTCCCTTGCCTCTGCCCCTCCCCTGCTTGCATGTGTGTTTGCACGTTCTCTCTCTCAAAATAAAAAAAAAAATTGAAAAAAATCTTTAAAAAATCTATTTCTTAGACTTAAGAAATAAAAAAATCTGACTAAAGGGCAGCATTTTAAAAAATTAAAATAACTCTTTTTAACTGTTTTTATTTTATAACCCGAGTCAAGAGAATATATAAGAAAATAAAAAATAGTTTATTCTATGAAATAAATAACATATCATTTAGCTTAATTTGCATTTTACCCTAACATGTAGTTAGTTTTTAAAACCTATTTATAGAAAATCTTTTGTAGTAATAACTTCAGGTTAAGCAGAAGAGACTTTGGGGGAAATAAGGCCCCTTGGCCTTCCCTTTGAAGGAAGAGGGTTTGAAAGGAGAAGACATATGGAAGCCTTGTTTCATAGAAATAAAAATAACAGCAGAAGACTAACAAGGTCCTAATTTGCCATCCTCAAAGGACCCTGAAAGTATAAGACAGATTGCTTCTCTGGATTTCATAAGCTTTGTAACATCCAGGTTTGCTACCTTTGTTTTTTCTTGAGTGTTTATTAGAAAAAAATAGTAAAAAAAAACTTTCTAATTGAATTTTTAAAAACATTTTTTAACCTTTTATTTATTTCTGGGGGGAGGGGGAGGGAGGGTCCGAGAGAGGGGGAGACACAATCTGAAACAGGTTCCAGGCTCTGAGCTAGCTGTTAGCACAGAGCCCGACATGGGGCTCAAACCCATAAACCATGAGATCATGACCTGAGCTGAAGTCGGACGCTTAACGGACTAAACCACCCAGGAGCCCCAAATTGACTTTATAAGTGAACTGACAAATCTCTCATTCAGCAATTAGACTTGGGTCAAAAGCACTGAAAGGCAGTATTTCTCAAAATGTTATTTAGGCATGATCTATGAGTTTTGTTAGTGTTTTTGTTATAATTATAGCCCTTAAAATAGTGTCACATGATTATAGTGATTCAAATATGCCTTTGTGTTCCTGGTCTATAGTGAAGCCTAATTGTCCTAATATATTCAGATTACTAGAGAAGGTGTGTGGGGAAAATGATAGATGAATGATGACATTATAATAAGGAAGGAAATTTTTTTTTACAACCAACCATTTTTTCACTAAATTGAATAAAGAGGGGCAGGTGGATGAATGGATCAGTCAGTTAAGCATCAGACTCTTGATTTTGGCTCAGGTCATGATCTCCTGGTTCCTGAGATCTACCCCCGGTTTGGGCTTTGTGCTGACAGTGTGGAGCCTGCCTAGGATTCTTTCTCTCTCCGCCTCTCTTTCTTCCCCTCTCTCACTTGTGCTCTCTCTCCCTCTTTCTCAAAAATAAATAAATAAATACAAATTTTTAATGAATAAAGAAAAATGGGAGAAAATTAGGCATTCATATAGTATATTAATTATGGGAACGCTGATCTCAAACTATGTCATTCCAAGGTAGTTAGTTCCATTTTTGCATTGTTTCAGCAAAATACCCTTAGAAACAATTACCAAGACTGTCTATTTCACTTCTGAAGTACCTCTCATCTGTTTCTTTCTTATCAGCATATTTCCTATCAGCATCAACATCGTGCTGACAGTGTGGCTCTCTCCTCCTCCTGGTCGACTCCAAGGACCTTCTGCAGTATCTACATCCATTCACTCTTTTACCTGCAGACTGGTATCCACATTCCAGCAACAGTGATTTTTACAAAATACAAAACTCTTCACATGATCACATGGAAAAGAACCTTAAATAGCTTCTCAATGCTCTATAGATAAACTGTAAGACTCAAGATGGCCTCTCATACCCTTATGATCTAGGTCTTAGACTTTTCCTTCACCTTCATTCCTACTAAGTCATAAATCTCTCCCTACGCATAGGACACATAAACCATCTTTTTGGTCCAAAAATGTGATATGAACTTGCCCATCATGACAATCTTCTTAAATTCTGTATGTATAATTTACTTGATTCATCTTGCTCTTTCAGCAAATCTATTTCCTTATTGCAGCCTTCAGTTTCTCAAACTCAAGTCCCTATTATAAGTTGTTATGACACAATATATATTCACTACATAGTATTTGTCAAAGTTTATAATTAGACAATTATTGTGACTATTGATAACTGACCGTTTCAACCCACTGAAATCCAAGCTCCAGTAAGTCAGGGATCATGCCTGTTTGTGCTCACTGTTGTATCCCTAGGGAGCACACAAGGTCTGAAACAAATTTTGCCGAGGAATGAAAAACATGTCAAGGAATGAAATCAGTTGTGTTACCAAATTATCTTTGTACACATAAAATTTCTTTATTTATAGTTTTCATTTAATTTGCAGACTTGAGGGCACCTGGGTGACTCAGTCGGTTAAAAATCTGACTTTGGCTTAGATTAGGTTCTCATGGTTCATGAGTTCCAGCCCTGTGTCAGGCTCTGTGCTGACAGCTCAGAGCCTGCAGTCTGCTTCAGATTCTGTTTCTCTCTCTCTCTCTCTCTCTGTGGCCCTTCCCCACTCACACTCTGTCTCAAAAATAAATAAATATTAAAAAATAAAAAATAGGGGTGCCTGGGTGGCTCAGTCAGTTAAATGTCCAATATCAACTCAGGTCATGATCTCACAGTTTGTGAGAAGATATAATCACATTGTTTTTGAAAAACAGTTAAAGTAATATACAGTCTATTGCCTTTGTACTTTTTCTTTCTTTTTTATCTAACTAAAAATGAAGGTAAATTATTCATTGGGAATCTTAAAAATTATGAAGGATAAAATCCTCTTCATGTTGATGTCAGAAAATCATAATGATCTTCTGAAACTAAAGATCAATAATAGATAACATTTCAGGAGAATCTGAAATAAAGACAAACTTCAAGAAGTTATTTGAGGCTCATGCTCAGTTCCTATTATCTCCTATTTTACCTTATTTCAATCTCCAATTACATTTGAAATCAACTACTTGGAGTTAGGTTAACCTTCCCAGTTAAGGAATATACTCTCCCCTCAAACAGACTTCAGACACCAGCTAAAAGTTTGATGTTCTCAAGTCCCTCTCACATAGGACCATCAGCCTATATAAATTCAGGAATTCCTACCACCTGTTCAGGTTTGAGAATTCACTAGAAAAACTCACTGAACACAAAAAAAGCATTATACTTACTATCAAAATTTAAAAATAGACATTATTTTTAAAGCAATTTCAAGTTCACAGCAAAATTGAATCAAAGGCACATAGATTTTTCAAATACTCCCAATCCCAATATATGAAAAGCCTTCTCACTATTAATATCCTGCACCAGTGTGGTGTGTTTGTTAGAACTGATGAACATGCATTGACACAATATTATCATCCAAACTCCATACTTTATGTTAGGGTACATACTTGGTATTGTACATGATATGTATGGCTCTTAAAATGTATAGTGATATGTATTCACCATTACAATATCACACAGAATAGTTTCACTGCCCTAAAAATTCTGTCCTCTGCTTATTCATCTCTCCCTCTTTGCTTACCTCTGGAAACCACTGATCCTTTTTAAAAAAGACTTTAGTTTAGTAAAGCACTTAGATTCATATTATAAAATTGAGATTCATGTACAGAGATTTCCCATATGGCTTCTGCCCCCACACATGCACACCCTCCTTCATTATCAACATCACTCACCAGAATGGTATATTCTTTTTATCAAGGATAAACCTACTTTGAGACATCATAATCACCCAACATCCATAGTCTACCTTAAAGTTCATTCTTGGTGTTATAATTCAAAATGTTGGGACAAGTGTATAATGACATGTATCCATCATTACAGTATCATTTACAGTGTTTTCACCATTATAAAAATCTCTGTGTTAAGTTATGCATCCTTTCTCCCACCTAACCTTTGGCAAACACTGATGTTTGTACTGTGTCCATAGTTTTGCATTTTTCAGAATGTCATGAAGTCAGTATTATACACGTAGTATACAATTTTCTCAGAGTAGCCTTTTCATGTAGTATTATACACTTAATTTTCCTCCATTGTTTTCATAACTTCATAGATCATTTCTTTTCAGCACTGAATAGTATTCCATTATCAGATACACCACGGTTTATTTATTGGTTCATATACAGAAAAACATCTTGGTTACTAACAAGTATTGGCGATTATGGAGAAAGTTTCTATAAATACTGATACACAGGCTTTTATATGGACACAAGAAGTCAGCTCTTTCAGGTAAATATCAATAGGAGTGTTTGCTAGATTTCTGTTTAGAAACTGCCAGTTTTTCAAAGTGTCTATACATTTGTCATTCCTACCAGCAACAAGTGAAAATTCTTATTTTTCCAAATCCTCTCCCATGTTTGGCATTGTTCATGTTTTGGATTTTAGCTAATCTAATAGGTGTATAGTTATATCTTGTTTGTTTTTCCCAGGTGATATATGTAGTATAAGATCTTTTTATTTGCTTGTTTGTCATTTATATTATCTTCTTTGGCTAGGGTGTACTTTCAGTTATTTGGCACATTTTAAAAATTGTTTTCTTGTTCCTCATGTATTTTGAATAATAGTCATTTATCAGATGTGTCTTATAAATGTATATTTCCAGACTGTGGCTTTTCTTTTCATTTTCTTGACAGTGCTTTTTCAGAACAGAGATTTTTAACTTTAATGGAATCTAGCTTATCAATGCTTTCTTTCATGGATCTTGCCTTTGATATTATATCTAAAAAGTCAATAGCAAACATTATCAATCTGGAATTATTTCCCCTATATTATCTGCTAGGAATTTTATAGTTTTACATTTTAAATTTATATCTGTGATCCACTTTTAATTGTTTTGGTAAAGGATATAAGATCTGTGTCAAGACCTACTTTTTTACATGTACATGTCTAGTTGTCTCAGCACCATTTGTTGAAGAGACTATTTTTGTTTTATTGTATTGCCGATACTCCTCAGTCAAAGATCCATTAACTACATTTATGTGGGTATATTTCTTGGCTGTCTGTTCTATTCCATTGATTTATTTGTCTGTTCTTTTGCCAATACCACACTGTTTTGATTACTGTAGTAGCATTATAGTAAGTCTTGAACTTAGGCAGTTTTAGTCCCCCAACTTTGTTCTATTTTTGTGTTGGCTATATATGGGTCCCTTGCCCCTGCATATAGACTTTAATAATTAGTTTATAAATACTCATAACTGGCTGGAATTTTGATTGAGATTGCATTGGATTTCTACATCAATTTGGGAAGTATTGAAATCTTGCCAATATCAAGTATTCCTGTCCATTAATATGTAATATTTCTCAATATATTTTTTATTTCTTTCATCAGTCTTGAGAGTTTTTTTTCTATAGGTTTTGCACATATGTATTTTTACATTTATATAAAGAATTTCATTTTTAGAATGACAATGTGAATGGTATTGTGGGATTTTTTAATTAAAGTAGAGTTGACATACAATGTTATATTAGTTTCAAATGTACAACATAATGATTCAGCAAATCTATACATTATTCTATGCTTGCCATGAACGTAGGTACTGTCTGTCAACATACAACACTATTATAATACTATTGACCAATGACCTATGCTGTACCTTTTATCCTCAGGTCTTATTCATTCCATAAATGAATGAATCTCCCAAACTCCTTGTCTCACTTCTCCATTTCCTTACCTTATACCTCTGGTATATCAGTTTGCTTTCTGGTATATCAATTTGCTTTCTGTATTTACGGGTCTGTTTCTGATTCTGTTGGCTGCTTGGTTGGTTTTGTTTTTTAGGTTCTGCATGTAAATGGAATAATATGCAATTTGTCTTTCTCTGTCAATTATTTTACTTAACGATACCATCTAAGTCTATCCACGTTGTGACAAATGGTACGAGTTTACTCTCATTTTTGGCTGAGTAACGCTCCATTTTGTGTGTGTGTGTGTGTGTGTGTGTGTGTGTGACATATTTTTTATCCATTCATCTATCGATAGACACTTAAGTTGCTTACATATCTTGGCTATTGTAATTAATACTGTAATAAACTTAGGGGTGCATATGTATTTTCCAATAGTGTCTGCATTTTCTATGGGCAAGTACTCAGAAGAAAATTAGTGGATCATATGCTATTTCTATTTTTAATTTTTTGAGGAACTTCCATACTGTTTTCCACAGTAGCTACATCATTTACATTTATAATAGTGCATGAGGGTTCCTTTTTCTCCACATCCTTGCCAACACTAGTTATTTCATGTCTTTTTGATTCTAGCCATTCTGAAAGGAGTGAAATATCTCATTGTAGTTTTGGTTTGTATATTCTTGATGATTAGGGATGTTTAGTATTTTTTTCATGTGTCTGTGGGCCATCTGTATGTCTTCTTGGAAACATACCTATTCAGGTCTTCTGCTTTGTTTATTAATTGTTTTGTTTTGTTTTGTTTTGGGGTTGAGTTTTATAAGTTCCTTTTTTGATCTTAATCCATTATTAGATATATCATATGCAAATATCTTATCCCAATCAGTAAACTACCTGTTCATTTTGCTGTGCAAAAGCTTTTTATTTTGGTGTAGTTTGTTTTTGCTTTTACTTCTCTGGCCTGAGGAAACATATCCAGAAAGATATTGCTAAGGCTGATGTTAAAGAAATTACTGCCTATGTTTTCTTCTAGGAGTTTTATAGTTTCAGGTCTTACATTTACATCTTTAATTTTTCTGGGTTTATTTTTGGGTATGGTGTAAGAAAGTGGTTCGGTTTCTTTTTTTTTTTCTTTTTCTTTTTTCTTCCTTCCTTCCTTCCTTCCTTCCTTCCTTCCTTCCTTCCTTCCTTCCTTCCTTCCTTCCTTCCTTCCTTCCTTCCTTTCTTTCTTTCTTTCTTTCTTTCTTTCTTTCTTTCTTTCTTTCTTTCTTTCTTTCTTTCTTTCTTTCTTTCTTTCTTTCTTTCTTTCTTTCTTTCTTTCTTTCTTTCTTTCTTTCTTTCTTTCTTTCTTTTGCATATAGCCGGCCAGTTATTCCAGCATCATTTATTGAAGAGACAGGCTTTTCCCCATTGTATATTCTTGCCTCCTTTTTCGTGAATTAATTGACCGTAAATATGTGGGTTTATATCTGGGCTCTCTATTCTGTTCCATTGATCTACATTTCTATTTTTGTTCAGCATACTATTTTGATTACTACAGTTTTGTAGTATACCTTGAAATCTGGGATTTTGATAACTCCAGTATTGTTTTCTTTCTCTTTTTTTAAAATTTTTTTTTAATGTTTATTTATTTTTGAGAGACAGACATATTGTGAGTGGGGGAGGGACAGGGAAGGAGGGAAACACAGAATCCGAAGTAGGTTCCAGTCTCTGAGCTGTCAGGGCAGAGCCCAACGTGGGTCTAGAACCCATGAACCATGATGAGATCATGACCTGAACTGAAGTCTGACACTCAACCATATGAGTTACCCAGGCGCCCCTGTTTTTCTCTCTCAAGATTGACTATTCTAGGTCTTTTGTGATCTATAAAAATTTTCGTATTATTGTTCTAGTTCTGTGGAAAATGCTATTGGCATTTTGATATGGATTTCACTGAATCTGTACATTGCTTTGGGTAATATGAACATTTTTATAATATTAATTCTCATAAACCATGAGCATTATGGTTATTAGCCTTTAGTCTTTTTTTGTATAGTATTTGTCTGTCTTTAGCATCAAGATAATGCTGGCCTTGGAAAATATATTTAGAAACTTTCCTTCTATTTCTTATAACAGCTTTAAAAATTGTATTAACTCTTCTTTGAATGCTTACAGATTTCATGCGGTTTGGTGAATCTATCTGGTCCTAAGCTTTTGTTAGTGGGGTGTTTTTTGATTATCAATTCAATTTGATTACTAGTAATGGATATGTTTCAATTTTCTTGTTCTTCCAGATTCAGTTTTGTAATATTGTATGTTTCTAGGAATTTATCCATTTTTTGTAGGTTGTCCAATTTGTTGGCATATAATTTCTGTCAATAGTCCTTATAATCTTTTGCATTTCTGTGATGTCAGTTGTTACTTCTCAGTTCATTTCTGAGTTTTTGATTTGAGTCCTCTGTTTTTCTTGATTTATCAGTTTTTTTTTTTTTCAGGAAACTAGTTCTTGATTTAATTGATCTTATTTATTTGTTTATATATTTTTAGTCTCTAACTTATTTACTTCTGCTCTGATATTTAGTATTTCTTTCCTTCTACTAACCTTGGATTTGTTTGTTCTTTTTGTAGTTTCTTATATTATAAGTTTAGATTGTTTGAGATTCTTCTTGTTTTTTAAGGTAGACCTATGTTGTTACAAATTTCCTTCTAAGACTGACTTTGCTATGTCTCAAGATTTTGGATTGTTTATATTTTCAATTTTCTCCATGTATTTTCTTAATTCCTTTCTGGTATATTTATTGACTCATTGGTTGCTCAGTAACACGTTTTTTCAATTTCCATGTGCTTGTGTCTTCTTCCTCAGGGTTGTTCTTGTCATTGACTTTTAGTTTCATACTATTGTGGTCAGAAAAGATAAATGATCTGGCTTCAATCTTTTTAACATTTTTGAGACTTGTTTTATAATCTCATAAGTGATCTGTCCTGGAGAATATTCCATATGTGCTTTTTCATTAATTTTTAAAAATTTTTTAATGTTCATTTATTTTTGAGAGAGAGACAGAACATGAGCAGGAGAGACAAAGAGAAAGAGGGAGACACAGAATCCAAAGGAGGATCCAGGCTCTGAGCTGTCAGCACATACCCTGATGCAGAGCTCAAACCCACAAACCAGGAAATCATGACCAGAGTCAAAGTCTGACCGACTGTGCCACCCAGGTGCCCCTCCATGTGTGCTTAAAAAGAATGTGTATTCTATTGTTTTGGGGTAGAATGTTCTCAATATACCTATTAAGTTCATCTGGCCCAATGTATTTTTTAAAACCACTGTTTCTTAATGATTTTTGGTCTGAATGATTTACCCATTGACATAGGTACAGTGTTATGGTCACCTACTAATATTTTATTACTGAGAATTTTCCCTTTTATGTTCATTAATATCTATTTTATAAATTTAGAAACTTCAATGTTAAGTATACAGATATTTACAATTGTTATGTCCTTTTGCTGGATTGATCCTTTTTCATTATGCAATGCCATTCTTGTATCTTGTAAAGTTTTTGTTTTAAAGTCTTTTTTATCTGATACAAGTATTACTACCCCAGGTTTTTTTCACTTCTATTTTTATGGTAACTTTTTTCTATCCTTTCACTTACAGTCTGTGTGTATCTTTAGGTCTGAAATGATGCTGTTCTAAGCAGCATTTAGATGGGCCTTGATATGTATCCATTCTCTTATCATATATCTTTTGGTTGGAACATGTAGACGATTTTTATTTTAAGTATTTATTGATAAGTATGTACTAATTGCCATTTTGCTAAATGTTTTCTGGTTGATTTTGTAATTCTCTGTTCTTTACTTCTCTTGCTCTTTCTTTTTTTGATGGTTCTTTTCCATGTTATGATTGGAATACTTTGTTTTTATTTTTCATGTATCTATTATAGTTTTTGTTTTTGATTCGTGATTACCATGCAGTTTGTTTACAATATCCTAAGTATATAGTAATCTATATTAAGTTGAGAGTAACTTAACTTTGAACAAGTTCTAAAATAATTTCTTTTTTACTCCCTTTCACATTTTATGTAAATACTGTTATATTTTACATCTTTTCATCAATAATTTATTATTTTGAATTATGGCCTTTTTGTTTTTTCCTCTAAAAGTAGTCCCTTAAGCATTTCTTGTAAGCCCAGGTCAGGAGTGATGAACTTCTTTAACTTGTGTTTGGGAAACTCTTTATTGCTCCTTCATTCTGAAAGATAACCTTGACAAGTAGGGTATTCTTGTTTATAGGTTTTTATTTTTCCTTTCAGCATTTTGAATATATCATGGCACTCACTTCTGTCCTGCAAACTTTCTGTTGAAAAATCAGCTGACAGCCTTATGGAGTTTCCCTTGTTTGTCAGTAGTTTCTTCTTGGTGCTTTTAAAATTCTCTGTATTGTTAATCTTTGACATTTTAATTATACTGTGTTGTGGTATGGACCTCTTTGGATCATCCTGTTTGTGATATTCTGTGATTTTTGAACAAGAATATTTGTTTCCTTTTTAAGGTTAGAGGCATTTTCAACTATTATTTATTCAAATAGTTTTCTGTCCCCTTTTCTTTCTTTTCTCCTCTGGGATTATTATGAGAATGTTTGTTCACTTGATATTGTCCAAGACAATTGTTCAGCAGGTGTGCTTTCTGTTCCCCTGTCTTCCAGACAACTGATCCATTCTTCTGCTTCCTCTAATCTCCTCTACTCTCTCTCTGTATCTCTGATATACTGTACCTCGTCTGTAGTTTTTTACTTAAGTTATTGTATTCTTTAACTCTCGTTGGTTCTTTTTATATTTTCTATTACTTTTTTGAAGTTGTCAGTATATTCTTCTCCTCTTCTCTCCAGTCTGATGATTATCTTTATGATCATTACTTTAAACTCTTTATCAAGAATAGTTCTTTTTCTGAGGTTTTGTCTTGATTTTTTTGTTTGGAAACCTTTCCTCTTTCTTCTCATTTTGCTTGACTTTCTGTGTTTGTTTCTATTAATTAGGCAGAACAGCTACTTGTCCTTATGTTGAAGGAATTACATTGTGCATGATTATCCCCTCTGTGGAATTTGCATGCCTTGTGACTTTGGCTGGATCAATCAAGCAAAGCTGGTATGAGCTGGGAGTTTGGGGCATTATGTACTGTCCTGCCTTGGTGGGATGGCCAGAACTGAAGTGGGTATGAGCCAGGATGGTACCAGGGCTCTCCATGCAGAGAGTACCCTGGTAGGATAGTGAAGCTGAAGTGGATGGTAGCTGGGTGGTACAGGGTTCTTTGCACAATAGGGCACACTGGCAGAACAGCTAAAGCTAAAGCAGAAGAGGTCCAGGATAATCCTAGGGTTCTCTGCGCAGAAGGTGCAGCAGTGGGATAGCTGAAGATGAAGCTGGTGCAGTCTAGGGAGGTCCTGGGTCTCTCCACACACAGGTAGCTAAACTTAAGTGGGAGCGGGATCTGGATGCCCAGATCTCCTTATGCAGGGGGCACCACGGTGTCGTGGCTCTTACCAAGGTGGTTTGTGAGCTGGTGGTCCTGGGTTCTCCATGCAGGGCACACTCACGCAAGACAGTTACATGGGAGGTGGGTGCTAGCTAAGGGTTCCTGGAATCTCCACACAGAAGATATCCTGGGAAAACAGCCGAAGCTGAAGTTGGTGCTAGTCAAGCTGTCCTGGAGTTCCCAGTGAAGAGGATGCCCTAGCAGGTTGGCTGGAGCTGAGGTGGGATATGAGCCGGGGAATTGTGTGTCACCCTGCACAGAGGATGACTGGCAGGGTGGCTGAAGCCAAGGACACTCTAGGCCAGGAGTTCCTGGGGGTGGTCTATACAAGGGGGTTCCTGTGGGTCTTTTAGAACCAAATCAGGTTCATGCAGAAAGGTCCTGGATCACTCTGGATGTGGGTGTCCTAGAAAGCCATCTAGAAGCATACTGGTATGGGTCTGGAGTGTTCTGAAGTGTTTTGTGCCTGTGTCACCTTGGCAAGGTGGCTGAAACTGTAAGAAGCACTGACCAAGGGTGTGCCATTTTGTGCTGTGATGGGGCTGCCTTGGTTGGATGGCTGGAGCTCATGGCTGGCTATGGCATTTGGACGCTGCTCCCTTTTATGCTATCAAGATGAAGGGAAACATAAACTGTGGTGCTCTATAGCATCTTCAACCCAATGAGAATTCTAGTCGCTTCCCTACCATTTGGTGGAGTTCTAGGGGTGGTTTTTTATACTTTAGTTGCTCTTTTGAACCATAGCTTTTTTTTTTTTTTTTTTTTTTTTTTTTTTTTTTTTTTTTTAGGATTGTTGGGCTAAAGGCCCAGGGCTCACGAGGCCACAGACTACCATTGGCATCTAGACTCTGCTCCTGTCTGTATTATCAATATGCAGAGAGAACATAAANAGGGGTGGTTTTTTATACTTTAGTTGCTCTTTTGAACCATCTTTTTTTTTTTTTTTTTTCTGTGTCCCAGTGCATCCAAGGATTGGTGGGCTAAAGGCCCAGGGCTCACGAGGCCACAGACTACCATTGGCATCTAGACTCTGCTCCTGTCTGTATTATCAATATGCAGAGAGAACATAAACTGTGGTGCTTAACAGTCACTGTGACCATAAGAAAGTTCCAACAACCCTACCACCATTTGGCAGGGTTCTAGAACTGGTTTCTTTATATTCTAGTTGCCTTCTTAAACTATGGCTTTTTTCTGTGACCCAGGGTGTCAAACATTCTTACAATCCCTCAGTAAACTCACTCCCCAACACAGTTCCCAGCATCAGGGTTGTGTTTCCCTTGTTACAATGTCTGTCTCTCTTGTCTTTATGTGGTCTCTCTATCTTTTGTTCTGCAGAAGCTGTTCATTTAGCCATCAGTTCTTCAGGAGAAACAGCTCTGTAAATAGATATTGATTTGGTATGTCTGTGGAGGACTTGAGTACAGAGTTTTCCAAAACAGTCATCTTGGACCAAAATCTCTTATTTTGTTTTTATTTCAAATCCCATTTGTTTATTGCTAGTATATAGGAAAACAATTGACCTTTGTAAATTAACCCTGTATCCTAGAACCTCTTCATAATTATTTTTGCCAATTATAGAAGTTTCTCCTCTTTTGTTTTTCCTTTTAATTAATTAATTTTTCATTGAAGTATACCTAAAGTAAATATTATTTTGGTTTCAGGTGGACAACATTGTGAATCACCATTTATATACATTTTTGAAATTCTCACTATGATAAGTGTAGTTGCCATCTGTCACCATACAAAGTTATTGAAATGTTATTGACTATATTCCTTGTGCTGTACTTTACATCCCTGTGACTTATTTATTTTATAACCTGAAGCTTATAAACTTAATCTTAATCCCTATCATCTATATCACTCATACCCCTACCATCCTACCAGTTTGTTCTCTGTAGTACACATACTCATTAGTAAATGAGTGTTTCTATTTCATTTTTTCCATTACCACATTAAATCATAAAGCATTTGTCTTTTTCTGTATGACTTAATCCATGTAACATGATATTCTCTATATCCATCCATCCATGTTGTAGCAAATGGCAAGATTTCACTCTTTTTATGGCTAAGTAATAATCCATTGTGTGCATGCATGTGCGCGCGTGCATGCGCACGCATATAGACAAACACACACACACACACCACCACCACCACATATTCTTTATCCATGTTTCTATCAGTGGACAATTTCGTTGCTTCCATTTCTTGACTATGATAAATAATGCTTCAGTGAGCATGAGGGTACACATCTATTTTCAAATTAGTGTTTTTGTTTTCTTCAGATAAATACCCAAAGTCATATTACTGGATTTTATGAAATTCTATTTTTAATTTATCTTTCCACAGTGGCTGCACCAATTTACATTCCCGCCAACATTATTTGAGGGTTCCCTTTTCTTCATATTCTTATTAACACTTGTTAATTTCTTGTCTTTTTGATAGTAGCCATTCTGAAAAGTGTGAGGTAATTTCTCATTGTGGTTTTGATTTACATTTCTTTGATGAGCAGTGATGTTGAGCATCTTTTCATGTGCCTATTGTTCATCAGTATGTCTTTTTTAGAAAAAATATTCAAGTCCCCTGACATTTCTTATTTGGATTGTTTGGAGGGGTGTGCTGAGTTGTAGCAGTTCTTTGTATATTTTGACATTAACAGTTTATTGGATATATTCTCCATTCAGGAGATTGCATTTTCTTTCTCTGATGGTTTGCTTTGCTTTTCAAAAGCTTTACAGTTCAGTTCCAATTGTTTACTTTTACTTTTGGTGCCCTTGCCTGAGGAAATATATCCAAAAATATTGCTAAGACTAATGTTCAAGAACTTACTATGTTTTCTTCTAGGAGTTTTATGGTTTCAGATCTTATATTTAGGTTGTTAATCCATTTATAATTTATTTATGTCATAAGTGCTCCAGTTTTGTATGTGGTTTTCCAGTTTTCCCAACTTCATCTATTGGAAGAGACTATTATCCCCATTGTATATTCTTGCCTCTTTGTCATAGATTAATTGACCGTATAAAAATGGGTTTATTTCTGGGCTTTCTATTCTTTTCTATTGATCTATGTGCCTATTTTTGGCCCTGGAACACACCATTTTTATTATTAAAGCTTTGTAATACAGTTTGAAATCAGGGAGAGTGATCCTCTACCTTTATTCTTTATCAAGATTGTTTTGGGTATTTGGGGTCTTTGTGGATCCATACAAATTTTATAGTTATATGTTCTAGGAGTGCAAAAAAAAATGCTATTGGTACTTCTAATAGCTTTTTGTTTGAGTCTTTAGATGTTTCTATATACAGTATAATGTCATCTGCTAATGGTGACAATTTTACTCCTTTCTTTCCAATTCGAATGTCTATTGTTTCTTTTCCTTCTTTCATCAGTATGGTTAGGACTTCCAGTAATATGTTGATAAAACTGGGAAAGGGGACATCTTTGTCTTATTCCTGACTTTAGAGGGAAAGCTTTCAGCTTTTTACCATTGAGTATGATGTTAGCTATGGATTTGTCATATATGGCCTTTATATGTTGAGATCTGTTCACTTTGCATGCACTTTTTGAGAGTTTTTAATATAAATGGGTGTTGAATTTTGTCAAATACTGGGGCGCCTAGGTGGCTCAGTCAGTTAAGCACCCGACTTGAACTCAGGTCTTGATCTCAAGGTTTGTGGGTTTGAGCCTCGTGTTGGGGTCTGTGCTGACAGCTAGCTCAGAGCCTGGTGCCTGCTTCAGATTCTGTATCTCTCTCTCTCTGACCTTCCCCCACCCATGTTCTCTGTTTCTCTCTCTCAGAAATAAATAAAACATTAAAAATAAAAAAAAAGAGTTTTGTCAAATGCTTTCTCTGCATCTATTGATATGATCATATGATTTTTAATCTTTCACCTTGTTAAGGTGGTGTATCATGTTGAATGATTTGGAATATTGAAGCATTCTTCCATCCCTGGAGTAAATCCTATTTGATCATAGCAAATCATCCTTTAAATGTATTGTTGAATTAATTTTGCCAGTATTTTGTTGAGGATTTTTGCCTGTCATTTTTTCTTTCTTTCTTTCTTTCTTTCTTTCTTTCTTTCTTTCTTTCTTTCTTTCTTTCTTTTTTTTTTGTAGTGTCTTTGGTTTTGGTATCAAGGTTACGTTGGTCTTGTAGAGCAAATTTGGAAACATTATTTCCCCTTTTAGTTTTGGACTAGTGTGAGGGGAATATGTGTTAACTGTTCTTTAAATGTTTGATAGAATTCACCTTGTTTGGAGAATTCATCTGGACCTGGACTTTTGTTTATTGGTAGTTGATTTAATTATGTACTGATTCAATTCTATACCTAGTACTCTATTCAGATTTTTTTTTTTTTCCATGATTCAGTCTTGGAAGATTATATGCTTCTAGGAACTTATCCATTTTTTCTAGGTTTTCCAATTTGTTGACATATCATGGTTTGTAATAGTCCTCTGTTATTCTTAGTATATCTGTGGTATTTGTTGTAATTTCTCTTCTGTTTCTGATTTTACTTATTTGAGTCCACTCTCTTTTATTCTTCATGAGTTTGGCTAAAGATTTACCAATTCTGTTTATTTTTTCAAAGAGTCAGCTCTTAGTTTCATTGATCTTTTCTATTTTTTGTTCTCTATTTCACTTATTTTCAATTAGATATTTATTATTTTTCCCCTAATAAATTATGTTTTGTTTTTTTCTAGTTCCTTTGGATGCAAGGTTAGATTAGTTGAGCTGTTTTGTTTTGTTTTGAGATAGATCTGTATCACTATAAATGTCCTTAGAGCTGTTTTTGCTACATCCCACATCCCTCAGATTTGGAATACTGTGTTTTATTTTAATTTGTCTCAAGATATTTTTTAAATTTTTCTATGATTTCTTTATTGACACATTGGCTATTTAGTAGCATGTTGGTTAGCTTCCATGTCCTTATGTTTTTCCTAGTTTTTTTTTTTTTTTGTTATTACAGTCAATTTCTAGCTTCGTAACTGTTGTCTCCAAAAAAGTTGCTTGATACAATTGCAGTTTTCTCTTATTTATTTACAAATTTTTGTGGCCTAATATGTAATTTGTCATGGAGAGTGTTCCATGTGGACTTGGGAAAAAATGTGTATCCTACTGTTTTAGGGTGTAATGTTCTGCATATGTCTGCTAAATCCATTCACTCTCATGTGTTACTGAAATTCACTGTTTACTTACTGATTTTCTGTCTAGATAATATATCCATTAATGTAAGTGGGAATTTAAAATCCCCTATTATTATTGTGTTACTCCCTTTTCTCTTCTCATAATTGTTACCATTTGCTTTATATATTTAGGAGTCCTATGTTGGGTGCAGAGATATTTACAATTATTACATTCTCTTTTTGGATTGATACTTCTATCATTATGCAATGCCCTTCTTTGTCTCTTGTATAGCCTTTTAAAAAAAGAGTCTATTTTGTCTGATATAAGTACTGTTATTCCTGCTTTTTGTTTGCTTGTTTGTTTATATTTGCATGGACTATTTTTTTCTATCCTTTCACTCTCAGTCTGTATGTGTCTTTCGGTCTGAAGTATTTGTGCTGTAAGCAGCATATAAATGGTTCTTTTTTATCCACTCAGTCACATTTTTTTTTAATTGGAGCATTTAATCCATTTATGTTTAAAGTAATTATTGATATTTATATACTTATGGCCATCTTGTTCATTGTTTTCTTGTTGTTTTGTAGCTCTTTTCTGTTTCCTTTTGCTATCTTTCTATGTAATATGGTGACTTTAGTGTTCAAATTATTTTATCTTTATTTTTTCATGTATCAATTATATGTTTTTGGTTTGTGGTTACAATGAGAGTTATGTATAACATTATATGTATATAGTATCTATTTTAAGTTGGTGGTTGCTTAACTTGAACAAATTCTAAAAACACTACATTGTTTATTCCCTGTTTCCCATGTTTTATGTATTTCACATCATATTTTACATCTTTTTACTTTATGAATCCTTTAACTATTTATTGTAAATATAATAGATCTTACTACTTTTGATTTTGATCAAAAATTTTTAATATGTGTTTGCTTTTATTAGTGAAAACTTTTTTTCTTTCCTTTTCATCTTCTAGTTATGGTCTTTTCTATTTAAGGAAGCCCCTTTAACATTTCTTGTAAGGCTAGTATATTGGATGAACTCCTTTAACTTTTGTTTGGGAAACTTTTTATTCCTTTTTTAATCAGAATGATAACATTGCCGGGTAAAGTGTTCTTGATTGTAGTGCTTTTTTGTTTATTTGTTGTTATTTGTTTTTTTTGTTTTCTTTCTTTCAGCACGTTGACTATATCATGCCTCTGCCTTCTGGACTGCAATGTTTCTTCTGGAAAATAAGCTCATAGCCTCATGGGTGTTCCCCTATATATTACTAGTTGATTTTCTCTTGCTGGTTTTAAAGTCCTCCCCTTATATTTAATTATTTGACATTTTAATTACTATGTGTATTGGTATGAATATCTTTTGGTTCATCTTATTTGGGGCTCTCCTTGTTTTCTGGTCCTGGATGTGCTTTCCTTCTACAGGTTAGAGAAGTTTTCAGATATTATTTTATCAAGTAGTTTTCTGCCTCTTTATCTCTATGTCCTCCTACTAGGATTCCTGTATTGTGGGTGTTAGTATGTCTGATGGTGTCTCAGAAATCCTTCAACCCATCGTCATTTTATAGAATTTATTTTTGTGTGTGTGCTATTAAGCTTGGATCATTCCCACTACCCTGTCTTTTAAATAGTTAACCCATCTGCGAAGAGTGAAAGTTTGACTTCTTCTTTGTCAATTCTGATACCTTTGATTTCCTTTTGTTGTCTGATGGCTGATGCTAGGACTTCCAGCCCTATGTTAAACAACAGTGGTGAGAGTGGACATCCCTGTCGTGTTCCTGATCTCAGGGGTAAAGCTCTCAGTTTTTCCCCATTGAGGATCATGTTAGCTGAAGGCTTCTCACAGATGGCTTTGATGATGTTTAAGTAGGTTCCTTCTATCCCAACTTTCTCGAGAGTCTTTATTAAGAAGGGATGCTGTATTTTCTCAAATGCTTTTTCTGCATCTATTGACAGGATCATATGGTTTTTATCTTTTCTTTTATTGATATGATGTATCACAATGATTGATTT
>NW_024081240.1:1042269-1056464 GCF_003009895.1 Hyaena hyaena | reverse complement strand
GAGAGAGGCAAACCATGAGAGACTCTTGAATGCTGACAAAAACTGAGGACTGATGGATGTGGGGGGGAGGGGGGATGCGCATGGAGGAGGGCACTTGTGGGGATGAGCACTGAGTGTTTTGTGGAAACTAATTTGACAATAAACTATTTGTATAAAAATAAATAAATAAATAGTTAACCCATTATTTTGAATTTTCTAATCTACTATCGATTCCATCTGGTGTATTTTTCATTTCAGCTTTTGTATCATTTAGGTCTGATTGGTTCTTTTTTTTTATATTTTCTGTCTCTTTTTTTCAAGTTATTACTGAGTTTGTCCACTCTTACCCAAGTCCAGTGAGTATCTTTATGACCATTGCATTGAACATTTTATCAGGAAGATTGCTTATCTCCATTTTGTTTAATTCTTTTTCTGAGGTTTTGTCTTGTTCTATCATTGGAACACATTTGTTTGTTTTCTCATTTTGTCTGATTCCCTGGGTTTATTTCTGCATAGGTTAGCTATGCCTCCTGATCTTTAAGGTAGTGGCCTTATGTAGAAGGGCCTTATGTAGATTGGGCCCAATAGCACAATCCCACTTGGTTACCAGAACCTAGTGATTCAGGGGTGCCTCTTATGCAGGCTGCTTGTGCCATCCTGTGGTGGCTGGGTTGTGGGTTGTGACTGCTATGGGAATTCTGTGTGGTGAGACTCACTCCTGGGTGGCTGGCTGTGAGGCTGGCTATAGCTATTGTATTCTTGCTGGTGGATGAGTTTAGCCTTAGTGTTGCAGGCTTTGAGGTTCAGCCACAACTATTATAGGCATGTTGGTGAGTGGGGCAGGAGTTGCTCTAGAGAAGTTCCAGTTCCTGTTGAGGTTTCACACAGGGTATGATGAGGCTGCGGTTACTTGGGTGTGAAGGGGACTAGTTCCAACCAAGGCTACCTTTTGTGCATGAATGGTTGGGCACCATTTTAAAATCATGCCTTCTAGGCATGTTGGGTGAGCCATGTCTTTGGGGAAACTCTGGTGGGAGTTTCCCCACCAAAGCAATGCTGGCAAGGTGGATGGTGAGTGTCAGAACCGGTGCCCACAGCATCCAGCAAGAAAGCCTGAGGAATGGCAATTAGAATGGCACCTGCCAGTGCTTTCATTCCTGGAGAATGTTTCTACCAGTCCCTGCTCCACCAGCACACACTCTAAACTAAGTCAATATGTCCTCACATATGGCTCAGGTGCTTTTCAAACTCCTGGCACTGTGCTGGGTCTCAGAGTGAGTGGTATTGGGAGCTGGACTTTCAAGAGCAGAATCTCAATTTCCCATAGCTCTTATAGCTCTCTGGCTCTTCCCGAGTTAAGCCCCACTGATTTTCAAAGCCAGGCACTAAGAGGGCTTGTTTTCCTAGGGCAGATCCCTTAAGCAAAAGCTGTCCAATGAAGTCCCTGCTCCTTCTTTCTCAGGATGATTTTTGAGCCTATGATATCCCTCCCATTTATGGGTTATCATTCTAGGGGTTTCATTCCTAACCACAATTCTGCCCACATAGAGCGAGCACATCAAAAGAGGTGTGTGTGTGTAAGGTTTAATTTATGGCCCAAAATTAAGGTTAGTTTAGTTAATGTTTCATGCAAACTTAAGTAGAAAATGTATTCTGCCATAGTTGGGTTAAGTGATAAAGAGAATTCAATTGTAACCAGTAGATTCATGGTGTTTTTGTGTTCAAATCCCTGGAAGTCAGACTGTTATCATGTGGCTCAAGGCCCCAATCCTCTAATTACACTGCTGGCCTCTGGTATGATAATTCCCCATCTTGAGTCTTCTAGTCATCATAAACTATCATGGCTCACTGGGAGTAACATAGATACTCTTATTCTTGGGAAATTTCAAGAGTTTAGAGTTTATTTGCCAAGGACCTAGACAGGGTAAAAAAAATCTGAATACACAAGATTTATAAGAGCACTGTAAAAAGTAAGACCTATAATCCTTATCACAAAATAAAAATAATAAGGGACAGAAGAATATAGTCATATTGAAACAAAGAAAACATCTCAAAGAAAGTTCTGATACTTGGGTGCATAAATTTAAAGAAGCAGAATCGATAATAGAATAAATAACTATCAAATGAATCTATGAAATGTCTCAATATAGGAAAATAAAGAATAAAAAGAACCACAGCATGTATGGAACAATGCATATATTGCATACTGGTTAACTGTGTTTGAAAATTTGATAAGAATTTTGTTGAATGTTAATCACATAAGAAAGGACAGAATAAATCTGATTGTTTATGTTCCTGTTTCTTACTCTGTTTAGCTATATCTTTCTTTGTTTTTTCTTTTTTATCCATCTTTCTTTGTAGAAGTGGAAAATAAAATTAAAGAGAAAACATTCAATTTTATATTTTAAATTATATAGCAATACTTAAAAATTGTAATTACTGTATTGAAAATTAATATATATGTATATATTTATAAATGGTCAGATTGTCAACTTTAGGATTTTATAGGGCATTTATAGCTTGTTGGATTTTCATTCTCCTTTCCTCTTTCTCAGGATTATTCCATTTTGAAAAATATATATACTTATAAAATATAAAAACATTTTTAACTTGAGGCTACACAAAAACAGATCACCTGTCAGAGTTGGCCTATGGTCTATAGTCTATCAATGCCTGAACTACTGCATACAATCAGGGAAAAAAGGACATGTAGTATTGCCAAGTTCTTATACTTTATATGAAGTAATACAAAATTAATTCTAGTTTGTATATAAAAAGTCAATGGTTAATATTTCAATTTCAGCTGACTCTAAAAACATATTGCAAGGAGTTAATAGCTAAATGTCAATACATAAAACACCTCTAAGGCCTTTAAAAAGACTGAAGTTATATTGTGTATATTCTCTGAATCCAATGAAATGTAACCAGAAACCAAAACTTTAAGACATTCAGAAAATAATTTAAATAATTGGGGGCACTTGGCTATCTCAGTTGGTAGAGCATGCGACTCTGTATCTCAGAGCCAAGTTCAAGTGCCATATTCAGCATGGAGCCTACTTAAAAAAATAAATAAATAAAATAAATAGACTTAAAAGGCATATATACAAAACACAATGTGTGGGTCATGTTTGTACCCTGATTCAAACAAGCAGGATATTAAAAAAAATTAAAATTAAATATTTGGTCATATACATGTAAATAATCAATTGTGTCCAAATAGTAATAACAAGTTTATTTAGAAAATGATATGAAATAAAATAATAATATCAGTTTTGGGATTTATCTAATAAAGAAAGTCTCAGAGAGAATTTGAGAGGTTTAAATATTTGTATGAGAAAAGATGTCCCCAAAATCAATGAAACTGTTGGAAATTCTAATGAAATATTTAAAATTATTGAAGTCTGATAAAGTATATTTTAATGATTACTAACTCACCTTTGCATTAAGCTCAACCTCTGGGATATCCAATTTTTCCTCTTCTATGTATATGATTACTTTGAAATTAAATCACCTTTTATAACACACTGGAAAACATTGAAAGTCTGCCATTATAAGTAAAAATTGGACAAATTTTTCTTAGTAAAGGTAAAATTGGTTTTCTTCTATGGTTAGAATAAATCTTTTAAAATTTACATGTGAGTTATTTAAAAACACTGTGACTAGAAAGTATTCTGATTTAGATGAATGGTTAATTCCTCCTCACATAGTTTATGTGGTAGTAGTTTTCTATTCTCTAGTCATGGAAAGAAATCTAGGAAAAATAAATTGTATGTATATTACATATAATAAAAATAGCATTGCTTTCATGTATAACATATTAAGCATTATTTGTCAAGGAATAGAAAAATCAACTGTGTATAGTGATTATTTTACAGTGCAATCTTGAAAAATAAGTACAATTGACCCTTGAACAGCACAGGGTTTGAGCTGCACAGGTCCAGTTATATGCAGATTATTTTCTTTCTTTAAAATATTTTTTAATTATTTATTTTTGAGAGAGAGAGACAGAGCCCGAGCAGAGGAGGGGGCAGGAAGGGAAACAGAATTCAAAGCAGGCTCCAGGCTTGAGCTGTCAGCACAGAACCTAATGCAGGGGCTTGAACTCATGGACTGGGTGATAATGGCCTTAACTCACTGAGCAACCCAGCCCCCACCCCAAAGTTGTTTTCAATTAATATAGAGCAGTACTGCAATGTATTTTCTTTTCCTTATGATTTTCTTAATAACATTTTCTTTTCTCTAGCTTACTTTATTGTAAAAAAAAGAGTATATAATACATATAACATACAAATATGTATTATTGACTGTTATTGGTAAGACTTCTAGTCAACAGTAGACTATTAGTAGTTTTTAGGATGTCAAAGGTATTCATGGACTTTTGGCTATGTAGTGGTCAGTACCCCTGACCCCCTCAATGACCAAGGGTCTCAAATGTAATTTTTATAAGAAAGACTTCATTTGTCATTCTCCTCTAATTTGTGTTGTCTAGCCATCCTGACCTTTTTTTAGGTTTCTGTCCAATTATCTTGTCTAGGCTAGTAGTCCCAAGTCGTAAAGGAGGCAGACTGGAGGATTACAAATATCCTGAATGCAAAAACTTCGAGGGTGTGTGTGTGTGTGTGTGTGTGTGTGTGTGTGTGTGTGTTTCTGTTGGTCAAATTTTTTTGAGGAAATCTTTCTTCCTAAAATTTTCCTTAAGGATACAACTGTTAACCCAGTAAATAATTTTGGGGTATCTTATTTCACTAGACTCTGTTGTGTGATTCTAGGGCTGTGATTACAAACTATAGATGGATATAGTATAGTCCACACTCTGTTTTCAGTCTTCTAAATCTAAATTCTGTTGCTATTTTTAGCATATATATATATGCAAGCTTTGTATTCCTGATGTTTCAAGAGATTTCTGCCAGGTTCTTATCATTATGGTATTTTCAAACTGGGTCCTATTAATAATCTACTTGTATTCAGTCTAACTAAATTGACTTTTGACAAACAATCTCTACATTATGCCAAAAAGACGTTGATAAACCATATTCCAATAAAGCCAGTCCAATTTTATCCTTTCAATATTTACATCATCCCAAATCAAATCAGAATTTAGGTCTGTCCACAGACTCTGGTCTTGACAGACATCATGCTTCTATTCTGGGGAAAAATTTTTCTTCTGTCCTTTAAAAAAATGTTCTTTATCATCAATTGCATCACTAAGCTATTCTGAATATGTTTCATCATTCATGGTTATAATACCACACTGCAACAGTAAGTTGATTCTTAAGTATTTTGGGAATCTTAAGTATTTTGATCTAAGAAGTCCTTTGCTTCTCTGAAAATTGGGGAATACCAAAGAATTTTATGTTGATTATATTAATATATTTTTAAAAACTAATTTTTTTTTTGTTTTGAGAGAGAGAGACAGTGTGAGCTGGAGAGGGGCAGAGAAAAAGACACACACACAGAATCTGAAGTGGGCTCCAGGCTCTGAGCTGTCCGCACAGAGCCCAATGAGGGGCTTGAACCCACAAACTGTGAGATCATGACCGGAGCCGAAGTTGGACGCTCAGCCGACTCAGCCACTCAGGTGCCCCTGATTATATTAATATTTAACACACTATAAAATTAAAGTTACTAATATCAAAAATATTTATTAATTAATTTAAAAATGGCAAAAAAATCCTATTACATCATAATATATTTCATAAGTGAGAACTATTTTCTCATAATGAAACTATAATGAGAAGAGTCATGTTATATTTTTATCCACATCACTTCAATATCTCGCTTATCTATTTCCACACTCTATCTCTTGCATAATACTATTTTGTTTGGACTTATTGGAAATAAGGCACCTTACACAGATATGTAATTGGAAAGAGAAGCATTTTATCAATTTTTTAGATAATTGTGGTTTTCATTCCCTGATACCATACCTAAACTTGCCTAATGGTAATATTTTAATATTAACATACTTTATTGAGGTATAATTGACATACAACATTATATCAGTTTCTGATGTACAACATAATGATTTAATATTTGTATATGTTGTAAATAATCATCACAATACATCTAGTTAATATCTGACACCATGCATAACTACAGATTTTTTTCTTGTGATGAGAAGATTTAAGTTCTATTACCTAGCAACCTTCAAATGTGTAATACAGTATTATTAACTATAGTCACCACACTATATTTTATATCCCTATGACTTATTTATTTTATACAAGAAAGAAATAAAGAAATCAAGAAAGAAAGAATTATCTTTCAAACCACTTAAAGTGCTTTACAAACTTCACTTCAGTTAGTGTTTATAACAGCTCATGGAATACCATTCTTACCTCATCTTGGTCAGAAGAGAGTCTTAGAGAGTTTAAGTAGTTGCCCAAGATAATGCACATACTAAGTGCTGTTTTTAGTGTTGTAATTCAAAAATATGTAAATCTTATTCTAGTACCTGTGATCTTGTCAGGTAATTTCAATTTCCTGCAGCAAAATCAATAAAATAAAAAAACATTAGAATGAAATTTATCTAGAATTTAACTAGCATTGTTAATGTTATTCACAAATGATATGGTGTACAGGCTCTTTTATCTTTAGTTGTATTAATCAATAAGTATAATGCTTGTACACATAAAGGCAAAGTACTAAAAACATGACCATAGAGGAAAAGTATAATTATCAGCAAAATTGTCCATTTTTGGTTTTGCTGTGCTGTTAATACCATTGTAGAAGAAAGGAAAAAATATATATATATATTTTACATTTTATTTGTACTTTATTTCTTGGTACATTTTGTGATAGAATAGAATCTTGAGATAGCACCATAATTTATTAAGCCTATTTCATAAACCTCAAATTTAGTTATTTCTAATGAAAGATAATCATAAGTACATGCAATAATTATCTTTGAAATGTTTTTTAAAAGAACTATAGTTATAGAGGAAATAGAACATCACATCAATTCTTGAGTATCATAGAAATTACCTATGTTATAATGGAGTTTTAAATTTGTTAACTTTTTCACTTATGTTTCTGCACATAGAAGTGTGCAAGGCTATGCAGCTAATTCATGGAAATCTGAATTCAAAATATTGAATCAGCAGGATTACTCTTCTGGTGAATCAGATAAAAATATCCTGTGGGATATAAGAGACATGTGTGATACCTGCTGTGGGCTTTACCTTTTTTAAGATCTAATCATTCCTGCTTGCCTGCTCTTTTCTTAATTTAATACTAAATTTGGAAGAGTTAAATGCCTCCTTCTTTTTCTCCAAAAACTTATCCACAAAGCAGGATAGAGATATTAAATACAAGAATGTATATGGAAGATCTGTCAGGAAAAGGATTCAGTAGGCAACTGGCATGCAACATGGTTATTTCCAACATCACCTGCTTGATATATGGTTCTTGATGGTGGACTGAGCACTGCCTACCCATCTGAAACATCATTGCAATAATGTTTAAAATGCAAGGATAATACAATTGCAAAGATAATCCTAGGGAAGGTTACTTGCACAAGAGAGTACACATATTTCTGTATATTAGAAACTGGTATTATGCATTAACTGAGCAAACAACAAGAAAAAAAATGGTACTGCTCACATCCATTAGTGACTTCCAAAGAAGCAGGGCTGGAGTTATCAGTAGAACCCCAAGGCATTAGGCATGGTGTTACATACAAGGTTAAGAATGAAAAAGTTACTGAACGGAAATTTGTTGAAGGTCTTTCTACTCAGTAGCTGCATCATGGATACTTATTCCTCTTCCTTCTACACACAAATTCACTAATTTTCACTGCAACAACTAGAGAAACCTATGCTATACCCTATTAGGGCTATGCTAGGTGTTGGTATCTGAATAAGTCAGGTTTCATGTTTGTAAACAATAGAAACAATTTCTCACTGATTTTGTCAGAAAAGTAAATTTATTGAAGAGGACATGGTTAGCTGACAGAACTATCAGATAGGCTATTGAATCAGACAGTGAGCTCCACAGCAACGAAGTCCAGAATCTGGTTGTAAAACTAGTCCTTGGAGGAAAGCAGTAGATATAATGGCTTGTTTTATTAGCCCATTTGCCCTGAGAACTTGATAGTGCCATAAATTACATTGCTACTGCCACCAGAAAAAAAAAATTGTTACTGTTCTAATCAGAAATATAATTTTGTTCCAATAACTATCTCCACTAGATACAGACTCATCTCAATTAACTGTATATTTGTGTCACTAGCAGTCTGATATGGGTATGTTTTGCAGTAGGAAGTAAAAATAAAAGGAAAAATCAATCAATCCAGGAGATCTAATATGTGGACAAAAGGAGTTTCAGAAAAAAAGAACAAGAAAAGTAAAGAATGAAAATTATTTGCAATAGTTGAATAAGTAAGTTAAGTCATTATTCTAAATTGTCTTATCAAGTCTAGATAAACATGAAAGAATGTTCACATATAGACATCCCACTGAGTTGCCCAGTTATCACAGGTAAAGAGGAGATTTTAAAAGCAAAGATAGACCTCCCATCACTAGATTTGATGTACAGCCTGTGTACTGCAGTCTCTTAGAAGGGAATTGCAGTCAAGGTCGAAGTTCCTTCCCCTGACCAAGCGTGCCATATCCCTAGCCAGACACCTTCACTCCTAGGTCTTTTTATCTGAGGTATTGGGTTGAGGTCTCCTTTAGTTACCTCCCAAGGTTTCTGATGGGGAAATCTTGACACTTTTACCTACTGTAATCCACTCTTAGCCATTCATTCAGCTATCCCTCCCTAACCCTTGAGTACATAAAACTGCTAGAGCCTTTTGTTCAGAGCTCTCTCAATCATAAGTTGACCCACCCCCCACACCTATTTTGATTACTTGACCCTTAACAAGTGGACCATTCCATGGTGAAAAAATAGATCAAGGAGTCTCAGTGCTTCCTCTGGTTTTTGACTCTGTTTATAACATTACAGAGATTAAGGATTAATTCTTTCATCTGTAACTTTTGCTTTAATCTGCTACTCCAACACACCTACAATCTCAGTTCTCTCTCCCACCTTAGCTGAGCCCCGGAAAGTCATGTTTTTATTTCTATTTAGTTCAAAATACTTTCTAACTTGCTTTTTGATTCTTTGACCCAAGAGTTATTCAGAATTGTATGACATTATTTTCAAATTTTTGGAAATTGTCTAGTTATCTTTTATTGACTTCCAATTTAAATGCATGTGGCCTGAGGGGCGCCTGGGTGGCTTAGTCGGTTAAGCGTCCGACTTTTGCTTAGGTCGTGATCTCTCGGTTCGTGGGTTCGAGCCCCGCGTCGGGCTCTGTGCCGACTGCCAACTCAGAGCCTGGAGCCTGTTTCAGTCTGTGACTCCCTCTCTCTCTGACCCTCCCCTGCTCGCGCTGTCTCTCTCTCTCTCCTAGAAAAAACAAAAAACAAAAAACATTAAATGCATGTGTCCTGAGAAGCTATTTTGTATCAACCTAATTATTTTAAATGTACTGAGTCCTGTTTTATGGCTTAGTGTATTGTCTATTTTAGTAAATGCCCCAAGTGCTCTTCAGAAGAATGTCTATCCTGTTGCTGGGTGGACTTGTCCACAAATGCTATTTAAGTTAAGTTGGTTGGATACTGCTGTTCAAGTCCAGTGTATCTTTGCTGATGGTATGTTACTTATTCTATCATTTACTGAGAGAGGCCTACTGTAACATCCAACTAAAATTATAGAACTTTCTATTTATCCTTACAGTTCTGCCAGATTTTACTGATAGATTCTATTTGCATTTATGTTGCCAATTGCAGACTACTTTTTTGTTATTTTTGCTTAAGCAGTTATATTTTATACAGATGTAAATAATAAGAAAATAAAGTCTTCCTCACCCATTAGGTTGCTATTTCCAAGGCTCTTCACTCCTTTGTGTAGATCCGTTCTCATTTTACTTCTTCCTGAAGGATATATTTAAATATTTTTCCGAGTGCAGATTTGCAGGAAATGATTTCTTTCAGATATTCTATATGTTAAGATGTATTTCAATTTTTATTTTGAAGATAATTTCACTGGGTATTGTAGATTGCATATTATTCTCCCATAATACATCAAAGATGTCCCTCCACTATCTTATTGCTTTTATGGTTTCCAGGGGGTAGGGTGCAAGAGGGGAATCTGTCATCATCTTTGTTCTTCGACATATAATATGTTTTCTCTATAATTTATTTTAGTATTTTACTCTTTATCCCCCTTTAAGCAATCTGATTTTGATGTGTCTTGATGTTGTCTTCATAATTGTTGTGTTTGGGATGGGTTGATCTGTGGATTGATAATTTGGAAATTATTTTATCAATAGTTTTTCTGCTCTCTCTTTGAGGATCTCTATATATATCAGACTGCTTGATATTTTTCCAAATCTCACTGATTGTTTTTTGTAATTTAAATCTTTTTTTTTTTAATTTCTCATTTTAAAAATTCCTTTTCCCCCAGTGTTTGTCTTTTGGTATTATTATATTTTCAAGTTTACTAATCTATTCCTCTAATTTGCTATTAATTCTATCTAACATATTATTCATCTCAGTCTTTCCAGTTCTTATCACTAGAAATTTTAATCTTTGTTTTATATCAACACTGTTTCCACTTAATTTTTGGATGTATGGAATATAATTATAATAACTATGTCTTTTACTGCTAATTCTATCACCTAGATTAGTTCTATGGTGCTTTCATTTCATAGCTTTTTCTCCCAAAAGAGGCCATATTTCCTTGGTTTGTTGAAATACTGTAAAGCTTCATTGACATAATCGACATTGTGAATTTTACCTAGTTAGGTGATGGATATTTCTGTACTCTTATAAAATTCTACATTTTTTTCTTTACTTTATTTTTTCCTTTTTTCATTTTTTAATTTAAATTTTGGTTACTGTACAGTGCAATATGGTTTCAGTAGTAGAATTCAGTAATTTATCACTTACATACAACACCCAGTGCTCATCATAACAAGTACCCGTCTAGCCCATCTCCCACTCACCTCCCTCTATCAACTCATTGTTTGTTCTCTCTCATTGAGTCAATTGTAGTTTGTTTCCCTCTCTTCTCTTTTTCCCTCATATCCCCTATGTTCATCCATTTTGTTTCTTAAATTCCACATATGAATGAAATCATATTGTATTTTTCTATCTCTTATGAACATATTTTGCTGAGTATAATACATTCTAGCTCCAACCACATCATTACAAATGGCAAGGTTTCATTCTTTTATATGGCTAAGTATCATTCCATGAATATTTTCTTGAGGTAGGCCTGAATTGTAATATACCTCCCTTTTAAGACTCCCTTTGCTGCATCACAAAGGATTTGGACTACTGTATTTTCATTTTCATTTGCTTCCATGTATTTTTTATTTCTTCTACAATTTTTGGTTAATCCATTATTCTTTAGTAGGATGTTCTTTAACCTCCATATATTTGAGAGCTTTTCAAATGTTTTCTTGTGGTTGACTTCAATTTTCATAGTTTTATGATGTGAAAATATGCATGGTATGCTTTTTTGTACTTATTGAGGGCTGATTTGTGTCCCAGTATGTTATCTATTCTGGAGAATGTTCCATGTGCACTTGAGAAGAATGTGTATCTGCTGCTTTAGGGTGAAATGTTCTGAATATATGTGTTAAATCCATCCAACCCAGGATGTCATTCAAAGCCATTGTTTTCCTTGTTGATTTTCTATTTAGATGATCTGTCCATTCCTGCAAGTGGGGTGTTGAAGTCCCCTACCATTATGGTATTATTAATGAGTTTCATTGTGTTTATGATTAATTGATTTATGTATTTGAGTCCTTTCAAGTTGGGGCTGTAAATATTTACAATTGTTAGATCTTGATGCATAGACCCCTTAGTTACTATATAAAACCCTTATCATCTCTTGTTATAGTCTTTGCTTTAAAGTCTAGTTTGTCTGATAGAAGTTTTCTTTTGACATCCATTAGCATGATAGATTGTTTTCCATCCCCTAACTTTCAATCTGCAGGTGTCTTTAGGTCTTAAGTGAGTCTCTTGTAGGCAGCATATAGATGAGTATTTGTTTTTTAATCCATTCTACTACCCTATGTCTTTTGATTTGAGCATTTAGTCCATTTACATTCAGAGTGATTATTGAAACATATTAATTTAGTGTTATTGTGTTACCTGTAGAGTTGGTGTTTCTAGCAATGCTCTTGGTCCTGTCTAGTCTTTGTTGTTTTTGGTCTTTTTCTCACTCAAAGAGTCCCCCTTAAAATTTCTTATAGGGGTGGTTTAGTGATCACAAACTCCTTTAGTCTCTATTTGTCTGGGAAATTCTTTATCAGTCTTTATATTTTGTATGACAGCCTTGCTGGATAGAGTATTCTTGACTGCATATTTTTACCATTCAGCCAGTTGAATATATCTTGCCACTCCTTTCTGGCCTGCCAAGTGTTTGTGGACAGATATGTTGCAAACTTGATCTGTCTTCCATTGCAGGTTAAGGGCTCCTCCCTCCCCTCTGCCTTGCTACTTTCATGATTCTTTGCTTGTCTGTGTATTTTATCAATCTGACTATGATATGCTTTGGCAATGACTAGCTTTTGTTGAATTTAATCAGTGTTTTCTTTGCTTCTTGGATTTTGATGTCTGTCTTTCCCCAGATTAGGAAAATTTTCAGCTATGATTTGCTCACATCAACTTTCTGCTCCCTTTTCTCTTGTCTATCTCCTGGTACTTCTATGATATGAATGTTATTACATTTTTAAAAATTACTGAGTTCCCTAAGTCTGCCTTTGTGATCCCTGACCTTTATTTCCCTCTTCTTTACAGCTCATTATTTTCCATAATTTTATCTTTTGTATTGCTAGTTCACTCATCTGCCCTGTCCATCCACGTTTTTATGACCTTCATTTGGGTCATCTCAGTTATGGCATTTTTAATTTTAGCCTGACTAGAATTTAGTTATTTTATCTCTGCAGAAAGGGATTCTCTGTGTCTTCTCTGCTTTTTTCAAGCCTAGCTAGTATCCTTATAATCAGTTTAAATTCTAATTCAGACATCTTACTTCTACACCGATTAATCCTTGGCTCTCATGTCTTTCATGGCCACGAGCGGCTGATCTCCGAAACTTCAGATTCTTATGTTCCTCAGTTTATGCAAACAAAACAAAACAAAACTGGTGATATTGAAACGCTCACCTTTCCCCCATCAGTGGCTTCTTGTCCAGTCCCTTTTGTGTATTTTCACTTTTTTTTTTCTCTAACTGCTTTCAGGGGAAGAGCTTTCTTGCACAAACCCAATGCACTTCTATCTCTCTTCTTTCTTCTATGAAAAAGGCTCCCTTCCTTTGCAGCACCACAGCTCTTCTCTCACCTAATGCAACTCTCTGCACCATGTACCTGCTGGATTTTCTCCCTCAACAGAACGTATTGTTCTGTTAATCCTCAGATCAATTTTCCAGGTGTTCAAAAATGGCTTAATGTTGATCAAGTTGTGTTCAAGGGACAAGACCAGCCCACAGTTTTTTTACTCCTCCATCATCTTAACCTCTCTTCAACCTTTTTCTGAAATATACTTTCATTACTTAAAACTGATTATAGGATTAGGAGGAACTTAACAGAGGACTGTGGGGAGAAGAAAGGGGGAAATGGTGGGGGAAAGGGAGAGAGGCAAACCATGAGAGACTCTTGAATACTGAGAAACAAACTGAGGACTGATGGATGTGGGGGGGAGGGAGGAGATGGGTATGGAGGAGGGCACTTGTGGGGATGAGCACTGGGTGTTATATGGAAACCAATTTGACAGTAAACTATTTGTAAAAAATAAAAATAAAAAAATAAACATAAATAAAAACTGATTCATCCTATTTGGTTCTAACTTTATGATGTTTTTGGCCAATCTGAAGCACCTCTCAGTCTTGGGTTAATCATCAGTATAAGGTAAGTCATTCTTGCATATTCTACCCAATTCCTTATTAATTTCTCCAGTTTGAAATATAGCAACAGACTCTATTTCTGGCCCTGTTTCAGTGTCTGACACTGCTAAGATTTTCAGATGTTTTTCCCCTGGACTTTAGTGGTTTCCTCATGAATATTCATGTATTATTACTCTCCTGATCTGTGCATGTGTCCTGGGTTCTCTTTCTGCTCACCTCTTTTATCTTCCTATTAACTAGCTATCTTGATCTCTCTGGACTCTCCACTCCCTTTTCTCTCTCTCTCTCTCTCTCTCTCTTTTTTTTTTTTTTTT